>NC_141534.1:188630000-188787500 GCF_021556685.1 Rattus norvegicus
GGAGTCTGTGGTTCTTGAAACTTCTACCAAACCTCAGACACCTCAGATATCCCACAGCTTCATCTCAAATTATCCAAGTCTCTAGGAAAGTGACTGAGTTTGCAGCTACATGAACCCTAGATCTTCCCTACACAGATGGTGCTGGTACAGCCACATTAGTCATCTGGTAGTCTGATGTCTGTGATCGAGTGCACACATGCCCATCCTAGATCTTATACCCAAAGGGAACAGTCACAGGAACAAACACATATAATAAAACAATGGTTCTTTACCATGTAGACTTTAGATACAGTGTAAAGAGTCAAAGTCAAGCACCACGGGAAACAAGCATGAGCCTGTCCTTCTTCCTGCGTGCCCCTGGAGCTGGAACAGGGTCCATGGAAGCACAGCATAAAAGGAGAAAGGACTTATGGTTTTGGAGGGTTGGTCAGTTGCACCACTGTGCTTGGTCAGAATCTCACAGAGGCAGGAAAGTGTCGGGGAGGCTGCTCTTCACACCCGGCACACAGAAAGCAGGGTAAAAGAAATACAGGAAGAGACCATGGCAGGATATAACCTTCAAGGTTCTCCCTTCAGGGACTTACTCCCTCCAATTAGACCCCGCCTCCTTCCTTTTCACCAAGTCTCAATAAAACTGTCATAACGTGAGCCCATCAAGGGAGTGAGCTATTGATTAGGCCAAACCGTCATGATCTAATCACTTCTGGAAACCTCACAGACACACAAAGGTGAGCTTCACTCATCCAGATGATTCTTAACCTTGTCAAGGAGACAGTCAAGGTTAATCACCCCAGGGACAGCCGAGCCACACATTCTTGCTGGCATTGAACAGTGTGGGTTGTTTCTCTCTGTCTGCATCATAAGTTAGCTTCTGGGGCTGTTCATGGCTCCCACACAAGGCAAGGCTCACACATTAGAAAAAAAGGAAACATATTCTTCCGAGGGCTTTGGCTGGACAGTGGCACTCTGCCAGCAAAGGTAAACTCCCTTCCGTGGGGGACAACAGTCAGCTCCAGGATAAACAGTGTGTGTGCGTGGTGGGGCATGAGCAAGGACCTGCCACCCGATGCCACACACTCACAGAATGTACGTCCAGCCATAGGAGAAGAATTTGCTTTTAAACATATAATCATAAGCACTGGATATGCACGTATTATATGCAGATCTGATACTTTAAAAAATCACTTGTGAGGTCGTAATAGCCTTCTATCAACATGGCAAGACCTCAGAAACAGTGTGGAATTATAAAAACCCCTGCACTGCGAACGATCCTGGTGGTAACATACTCGGTACATGAATAACTATCAGCTACATTAATTTTGAACGTGTGCAAAGCAAGAGTGGTTCAGAAGTGTACACAAGAATGGTTCATGCTAAAATTGGGGTCATTGTTACATCTAGGAAAGAGCGAGGTGGGCGGGGGAGGGATGAGTCTGTCAGTTGTGTCTGTGATGTTTTATTTCTGAAGCTGTAGGCAGTGTGGGCATGTGGCTGCTTTGGTGGATTATTCTCCTTGCTTTTAAAAATAAAACAAGATATACATACTTCTGGTTAAACAGATCCCGAGTGTCCCAGAGGCTCTTGGATGGAAAGAAGCCCCACCCCCCATTAGAGGCAGGCTCCACTCCCAGATTCCCAGTTTGTTTTCAGAAAGCCCAATACATGTGTGCATATATGCCCCCCTTAAAACTAGAAAATGGAAAACCCCTGGCACTTGGCTATGCACTTTGCATAAAAACAAAACAACACAACAACAACAACAACACCCTGCAAGGGTCATCGGGGTGGCTCTGTGGGTAAAGACGCTTGCTACCAAGCCTAAAGACCTGAGTTTGAGTCAGAGACCTACATGGTAGAGGATGAGAACTGACTCCCCGCAGCTGCCTGCTGACCTCCACACAGGTGCCATGGCATGCACGCCTCTCCTAAATGTTCAAAAGTAAAAATAACTATTAATGCAGCCACAAGGGATAGGAAGCACAGGAGAAGTGCAGCCTCAGGTGATTTCCTCTTTGAGCAAACACTGTAGATTAGAACTGTATCTAATCACCGTAGAGCATATCACACAAGCTGAGAGCAATGAGTGGCATCATCTCTTGAGCTCACAGTTTTTATGTGGCCCATTGCCAAGAAGTTATCAAGCAGGACCCAGATACCCTTTCAAAAAACATCCTTCCTTCCTTCCTTCCTTCCTTCCTTCCTTCCTTCCTTCCTTCCTCCCTCCCTCCCTCCCTCCCTCTCTCCCTTCCTCCCTCCCTCCTTCCCTCCATTCCTTCTCTTTTTCTTGTGTGTATATATGTGCACATACATGCACATGTATGCACATGCGTGCATGTACATGGGGAGGTTGGAGAACAGGTGAATCAGTTCATCTTCCATCATGTGGATCCCAAGGATGCAATTCAGGTCCTTAGCCTGGCATCAAATGCCTTTACTTGTGGAGTTTTCTTGCTGGCCCTTGGCTGTCATTTATATAGCCACTTAACAATAGCATTAGCACACACATGTGGAACCATTATTGTACCTGTGGTCTATCCTTGACTGAAGGGCAGTTGACTAGGCAGTGTGAGTGTTGCAGAATGAGCTAGGGAGAGCTGGCTTGGTGGCACAGGCTTGTGATCCCAGCACTCTGGAGGTTGAGGCAGGAGCATCTCAAGTACCAGGCCAGCTTGAGCTATGTAGGGAGACCCGGTGAAGGGGGAAGAGTAAGGGAAGGATGAGGATATATAGAGAGCACTGAGGGGACTGGAGTAGTCACCACACTGGATTCTGACTGAGCATCTGTGGAGTTCAGGCCTGTGTGTATAATGCGTAAGCATTCCTTCCATCCATTCGGTGATGAGAACTGCAGGTGTGCCTTGTGACTCTAGCTGTGAAAGGGAAGGTGACTCAGGACAGGTGCTTTCTCTCTGGCGCTGCTGCTGCTTCTGGTGCTGCTGCTGGTCCTAAGTAAAAGTGAGGCAGGGCCTTGTAAGAGAGCTGATGCATTTTCTGATGCTTACACCCAGGGCTGATAAGATCCCAGGACTCAACGAAGTGGACTATTTCAATATGAGAAATGCCACCTTCTCCAGTGTCACCAAAGCTCTTCTATTGCCAGCCTCACCTAGAATTTTTGTGAAACCCTCCTCTGCCTATTTATTTTCATTTTATGTGTATGAGTGTTTTCTCTGTGTGTATGTTATGCACTGTGTGCATGCCCAGTGTCTGGGAGATCAGAAGAAGGTGCTGCATCCCCTGGAACTGGAGTTTTTGCAGACAGTTGTGAGCCATCATGTGGGTGCTGGGAATAGAACCTAGGTCTTAGGGTTGGGGATTTAGCTCAGCGGTAGAGCACTTGCCTAGCAAGCGCAAGGCTCTGGGTTCGGTCCCCAGCTCCGAAAAAAGAAAAAGAAAAAAAAAAAGAACCTGGGTCTTCTGCAAGACCAGCAAGTGTTCTTAAATACTGGGCTGTTTCTCCAATCCCCAAGTTTGCCCCCTTATAAAAAAACAATAAATATAAAGCTAAAAATTAAAATAGTGCTAAACCCAAAACAGATGTATGCAAACTTACATCTTTTGGTAGGTATTATCATATTGCTTGGTCCTAGGGTACTGTACTGTATGTTCAACAGAAAAACACACATGTGCAGTCTTCTACACCCGGCCCAGTATTACTTATTATCGCTTTATTTTTGGCAGTCTGATGGGTGGAAAGCGATGCATGCCTGTTATTTAGCATTTATCGTACTGCTGTGGAAGTCAAATATCATTTTGGTAGGATTCCTTATTAGAGGCATTAGTTGGATGAGGGATTAAATTTATACAGCAGGCTATTACGAAGAAAAAACTCACCTTGAGGCATTAAACGGTAATAGAGTTTAAACTCTGATTTAAATGCATCTCACATTTTTTTCTCTTTTAACCACAGTTTCCTGAAATCCTTCAACAAACAGCTTCCAAGATGGTTGGTACGTTGCTTCCTAAGGAATTTCTCTGGGCTGTCTTTGAGTCTGTTCGGAATAGCAGTAATGAGAGCCCCGGCTCTGACCCCACCTTCGGTGAGTGTTTCTAGGGTGTCTGACCCTGCATCTAGGGTGGCGGGTTGAGTTCGTGACATAACAGAGTCTCCTTTCCAAATGGCGAAACCCACAGGCCAAAGAATGACAGTTCTGTAACATGATCTGAAGTCAGGTGCCAGGCTTGAAGGCTTGAGGAGCGAGCATGTGACAAGCATTTCAATAGGTCTTTTATTTTTTTTTAAAAGATTTATTCTATTTTATTTTATGTATCTGGGGAGTTTTGCTTGCATGCCCACATGTACCACACATGTGCAGTGCCTTCAAAGACCAGAGGAGGGTGCTGACACACTGGAACTAGCACCACAGATGGTTGTAAGTAGTCCCATGGGTGCTGAAAATCGAACCCAGGTCCTCTGTAAGAGTTAGTGCTCTTAACAGCGAGCCATTCTCTACAGCCTTACTTTGGCTTATTTTAAAGGCTCAACCTAGCTTAGCAGCTAAATGGTACAGGTCGGTTGAGTTTGAAGTCACTTAATGACTGTGACTTTCCTCTAAGTTCTTCAGATTTCCCATCCTGTTCTTTAACGGTCAGGGTTTCTCTCTGTAGCCCAGTGGCTTGCAACTCACTGTGCAGTCCAGGCAACCTCAAATTCTAATTCCTCCTGCAGCAGCCTCTCTCGGGCTGGGATTACAGGTGGAAGCCACCATGCCTCGCTGTATCTCAGGTTTCATCCTCTAAAGTGCACTCCGGACTGCAGTGGTCATTGTGAGGGTTAGCAAGTTTAAACCTCCTCAGTTTCCAAAGGGTGTGGCCTGTAGGGGATTATCAGAAAGTCTTCCTTAGCTGAGACCGTCTGGCTATGTAGCCCAGGTTGGGCTTGAACTTTCAATCCTCCTGCCTCAGTCTCCTGAGTACTAGAGCTACCAGGTGTGTCACCATTTTTATAATCTGTACTGAGTGTCTGGTAAATATTGACTCTTACTGGCACAAGGTGGGCAGGATTAATTAGAACTGGCATTGATAGTGATGGGGACAGTGATGGCTGGGGACAGTGATGGCTGGCTGCTGTTGCTTACTTGCTTATTCAGGGTGAGACTTCATTGAGGTATGGTTGTTTTAGGGTCACCCATACTCTGTAAGTAAGCCCAATAAACTCTGTTTCCCCAAGTTGGACCAGTGGAAATTGCACCGCAGTTTGTGTTGGAGCCTTATAAGGAAGGGTAGACAGGCTCTCTCACTGACCCCACAGCTCACAGATTTGGCAAGACTAGGTGGTCAGCAAGCCCCAGGGATGCTTCACTGCAATGTGGTGAAGCCTCTTGGTGGATGTGCAGGTCATTACCACTCGATGGCAGAGGTGGGGGCCCTGGTTCCCTGCTGTCAGCATCAGCTTTTACATTGCCCTGCCTCTTGTGAATGGATCTGACTAGTGAAGATTATTAAGAACACATCAAACACTTCCTGCCATCCTCTTTCCTCTATTACATCCTCACATCTATGCATGTTCCCCAGGTTGTCATGGAGTTGTGACTCCATCTTCAGATGATATCGTCAAGTTAGCTGAAGCCAATGCCTGCTGGGACCCCGAGGTCCTTCTCTGCATGGAGGAGGACACTTTCATCAGGAATGTGGAGCTGCTGGGGGCTGTGAAGGGGTTCAGCCGACCTCAACTGATGGCCCTGAAGGAGAAGGCAATCCAGGTGAGCCCACCCTGGGGAGGAAGCTCATCAGAAACCCAAATAAGCAGCCAGTATCCAGTCCCAGCATCTCTGTGTTTACGAACTCCTTGAGGCCCAGCATCCATGCTATTGTGTTGAAATTCAGTAGTGTGGGCCATGATTTCCTCATCTGGGAAATGGGCATACTGTTGGTACCTCTGTCCTAGGGCAGAGGCAGAACACAGATGATGGATGCATGTCTGAACCAGTCAAGTTCTCTGCATATTCTGGCCTAAACTGCTTGCAAGAATGCTGCCTTTGTTTGCTCCACTTGGAGAACCCCATCATCTGTCTGCAGCTGGCCTCCCCAGTAGCTGCTGCAGAGGGTGTGAAAGGGACTAGCAATAGTTTGACATTTTTAGGAAGTTCCCTTTGAGGGACTGGGGAGATGGTTCAGTGGTTGAAGCACTTTCCTTGAAGGTGTGAGGACCAGAGTTTGGAATCGCAGCACCCAAGTAAGAGTAGGTGGAGTGGGGGCCTTTGCAATCCCAGTTCTTTGGAGGTAAAGAATGGGGAATGCCTGGAGCAAGTTGGCTTAGCTCAAAAAGCCAAACCAGTGAGCTCTGGGTTCAAGTGAGAGACTCTGCCTCTCTTATAACAGTGGCTCTCAATCTTCCTAGTGCTATGACCCTTTAATACAGTTCCTCATGTCATGGTGACCCCCCTGCCCAACCAAAAATTATTTCATTGCTGTAATTTTGCTACTTTTATAAACCATAATGTAAATATCTTTCTGGCTTGTTGAGTCCGCAGTTCTCAGAACATGCAGATACAAGACATCTTGGTTCACATTATCTGTTACAAAAATGATATAGCACTCATTATTCAGTAACTTGTCTTCCACAAGCAATGTGTTTCTCTGTATCGAAAAGATAAATATACATCAGCGCTCTGTGACTCGTCTTTATTTAGCTAGCCGTAAGCTTTGGATCCTTGGGATTTTTATAAGTGCTTCATGACAGCCAGCGTTCCATTGCTGTGACAAAGTACCTGAGTAAAGACAACTTAAAAGGAGGAAAGGTTTGTTTTGGCTCATGTTTCAGAGCCTTCATTCAGTCCATGGTCAGCTGGCTCTTGGCTTGGGTCTGAGGTAAAACAGAGTATTATGGTAGAGAGGGCATGATGAGGCATAGGTGCACTCACACATGACTGCTGGGAGAGGAGAATGGTGATGACAGACAGACAGACAGACAGACAGACCGCAGGCTTCCCTGTATTCTTCAAAGGCTGTGCCCACATGACTTTTCTTCCGGCTTGTCCTCACATCCTAACATTCTGTTTAGCTGTAAATTCATCAGTGGATTGATCTCTCAATGGAGTGATTGCCCCCACAGTCCAACTACCTCTCCATAGCAATCACCTGCTCGAAACCAAGCCCTCAACATACGAATTTTGGGGGACTACTTCATGTCCAAACCCTAAATAAATCTTTGTACATGTTTGAACATATGACTTGGAGCACTTGTCTCATAATTTTCTAAAGCTTATTTCCCAGAAGTGCAGCCCTCCCTCAGAAAGACTATCAGCCTCTGCAAGGATTTTGGCATGCATTGGTACAAAAGCTCTGTGTGTGTGTGTGTGTGTGTGTGTGTGTGTGTGTGTGTGTGTGTGTGTGTGTGTAATTCACTCTATGTCTGGACTGCTAAAAAATACCTTATCTTGGTTAACTTATGAATAACAGAAATTTATTTCTAACAGCTCTGGTAGCTAGGAAGTCCATGATCAAGATTCTCTCAGATTCAATGTCTGGGGAGCATCAATTTCTCTTAGGTGATGGTTTCTCACAGCATCTTGCCCTCATACAATGGAAGTAGGTTGGGAGCTCTCAAGATCTCTCTTATAAGGGCAGGGATTCCATTTATGAGGGTGGCGTCATTTTCTAGTACCAGCACATTAGGGATTAGGTCTCAGTGATGGATTTTGGGAGGCTATTAAGTAGAGACCACAGCAGGTGCTGCCACTAATGTTTGGTCTGCTCTGTTTTTCTCCTACCTAAAGGTTTGGGACTTGCCCTCCCACTGGAAAGAACACCATGTTGTCTCCCTGGGGCGCATTGCTTTGGCTCTTAATGAGAGTGAGTTGGAGCAGTTGGACCTCAGCTCCATAGACACCGTGGCATCCCTGGGCCAGCAGACAGAATGGACCCCAGGACAGGTGGGTAGATAGATGTTCCTGGGTCTTTTAAAGATCCCTTAATTGCTTATGCTTGACTCCCCCCACCGCCCCCGAATAGATTTATACTACTTAAAATAGCTTCTTTTATGTCCTTGCTAGGTTCCAACATCATTGTAATTTCTGTCTGTTTCTTTCCTTTTCTTTTCTAAAGACAGTGTGTTGTGTGTGCAAAAAGATACTCTTGAAGGGCAGAGGAGGGCACCAGCTCCCCTGGTGTGTAGCTGGAATTGAACTCTGGTCCTCGGGAAGAGTAGCAAGTACTGTCAACTACTGAGCTACCTCTCTAGCTCCTCTCAGTCTGTGTCTATGGACTGATTTTATTTTCTCGAATTAAGGGTTATACTTATTTGAAAACCTAGTAATTTTTCACTTGCTCTGAGTCAAAGGCAGGGAAACAAGGACACTTAGTAATTTTGTCTGATTGATGAACATTAAGAACTTCACATCACTGAGAGTGTCATTTAGGTGCCTGACAGTGGTGGTGCATGCCTGGAATTCCAGCAATTGGGAGGGAGAGGCAGGTGGATCTCTGAGTTCTAGAACAGCCAGGCCTACACAGAAAACAAAACAAAACAAAACAAAACAAGACAAGACAAGACAAGACAAAACAAAACAAGACAAAACGAAACACCCCATTGTCTTGAAAAAAACCAAAAACTAGACTTTACTTTGCTCTGAAATATATGTGTTTGCTAGTAATTTTATCTTTTTGTTGTATTCTCATGAGCTTTATTGGGGTGGGGCGGTCTTTATTCTGTGGCTTCGCTGAGAAATGGTTCTTCCACAGGATATTCCTATTCTCCATGTGTTATGAGGTCTCTCCACTCTGGCTGGAGGGAGAGAAAACTTTCCAACTCTATGTGAACTTTAAGAACTGCACAGCCTGCCCCCTTCTCCTGACTTTTACCCTCTGAGTGGTTTTATTCCCAACATCCAGACCTGTGGAAATGAGGAATCAGTACTCAGGAGGACATCTTTGCTGATCTCTAGAACTCTCTCTCTCCAATTTCCTCCTCTTTCTCTGCCCCTGAAGTGAGCGTGCTTTGGCCTTCCTGAACTTGGACTTCTCTCTCGTCTCTTTGTATAATCATTTATAGAAAACCCCAGATTGTCACCTCCGTGAGGCTGCTTTTATGGGAAGAAAACATTCTAAGAGTTTGATTTCACATCTCTGGGGACCGTGCGTGATATTTATACTGGCTTAGGCTAGATCCTGGGCACAGAAATTGTATCCATAAAAGATGACTAGCACATATTTTTTCTTTAAAAATATATAGTTACACATGCATGTTTCATCACATAATAAATATGTATTGAGTAAGTGAACGCAAAGACACTCTCGTCTTCTAGAGGTCAGCAGGAGTGGGTTTCTTGGTAAGTGCTAAGATTTGAACTGGTAAGGACAATAGCAAAGGTTGGCTTTTTGACCAGCCTTTGGTTGGTTGCTAGGTTGGCTTTTTGACCTCGGATCTCTGTCTTCATTGTAGCTTGACCACTGGGCTCCATTGGTCTTTTCTGACTTATGTAGAAAGTGCTTCTGGGGGACAATTTTAGGGCTCACTTTTTGTTTACCTGTTTCATGATCCCCCTTACATGCTGCTTGGTTGTTCAATATTTTGTTTGGTTTTCTAGTTGTTGATGATGGGTTGAAAGTCTGTTTGGTTGCTGATCTCTTGTGGGTTAAAAAGGTCCTCCCCCTGGGGCTGGGGATTTAGCTCAGTGGTAGAGCCCTTACCTAGGAAGCGCAAAGCCCTGGGTTCGGTCCCCAGCTCCGAAAAAAAGAACAAAAAAAAAAAAAAAAAAAAAGAGGTCCTCCCCCCGTTTTTGGTTTTGATTGGGTAAGGCATTTGGGGTATCTAGCTACAACTACCTCTGTGTGAGCTTCCTTCTTGGTCAGCCACCCCTCAGTGGTTATTTTCAGCACTATGAGCAGCCCTGTCAAAGTGTATCCCTGTTCACTTATTATACCAGAAAGTCTGCTGTCAACTCCATTCATATGGCTGTTCGGCTCTGAGCAGTCACTCCTCTCTGGGGTAGAGTATGATGGTTGGTTATGCCTGCTACAGTAGTGGAGTCCCTCTCTCTACTACAGTGAGTGGAGTCTCTGTCTGTATGAATACATGGTGATCTGAGAGTGGGGGAAGGTGTGTGGAAGACAGATTAAATCCTTTCCACAAAGATCTTCGATTTCAGTTCCTAGAACCTACAAATACAATTTATTCCATTGGAGGAAAGGGCTTTACAGATGTAAGTCATTTAAAGATCTTGAGATGGGGGCTGAGCAGATGGGTTAGTGCTTAAGAACACTTGGCTGTTCTCAGTTCGTTTGCCCGGAAACTGGGAAAGGGAATAACACTCGAAATGTATATAAGAAATACTCAAGTTAATAATAAAAAAAAATTTAAAACAAAAACAAAACAAAAAAAAAAAAAAACACTTGGCTGCTCCTGCAGATGACCTAGGTCCAGTTCCCAGAGTTCACGATGTGTGGCTCACAACAGCACCTTACTCCAATTCCAGGGGATCTGATGCCTTCTCCTGGCCTCCACAGGTACTTGTACGCATGTGGTGCGATACATATACACTCAGGCACACACCCATCCATGGAAAAAAGAGATGCAAAATTACCCTGGTGGGTCCAATGTGATCACAAGGACCCTTCCATGAGGGAGCCAGGATGCCACAGCCATCCTGTATTCCATACAGGATAGAATAGAGGGGTATTTGATGGTGAAAGGCGGGGGTGGGGTGGGCTGGGCAGGGGAGAAATGGGTTTGCTAAGCCGATGGCTTTGAAGATGGAAGAAGTGGCCATGAAAGAACTAACCAAGGGAAGAACTAACCAAGGGAAGAACTAACCAGGAGTTAGGAAAAGTGAGGAAATGCGGCTTCTCTAAAGCTCTCCAATGGAACACACCTTACTGACTCATTTCAGGGCGGAGAGCCTCCGGAATTGCAAGTGAATCCACCTGTTTTACCACGAGGTGATACTTTGTAACAGTAACAAGAGAACTAAGTAACAAGTCACCTCCCCTTCTCTGAGTTCGTTTCCTTGTTTGAAGAATAAAAAAAGGATTGAACTCAAGGAACTGAAGTTCCTTCTACTAACATTCCGCAGTCCCATGGTTCTCTAGCTCTAAAACTGGTTTTGACTAGTTTGGGAAGTGCCACACTCCATTCCTGATATTAAAATGATTTTATTTGCAGCCTGGAAGAAACGGAAAAATAGATCTAACTTAGAAGCTGGAGCATCCCTTTCCCCGTGCGCCAGTTTTAATTCTCTCCGATGGCAGCGAGATATATCAATATGTTTGAAAAGGATATGAAAACGTAACATTTGCATATATCATTTGCAGTCAGTTCTTCCACCTCAGCCTCCAATCAAACCTTTAAATGCATGTTTCTAGATTAATAGTCAGACCTGGAGGAACTACATTAGCAGATAGTTCAGCTTAAAACCTAATGTAAGGGAGGAAAAAAAAACCATTATAGAAGCCAGAGGGATGAACGGAGAGACTGAAGTTTTACAGCTACTCATTTTTCTGTGGTTAATATTGCCTACAAGTGTTGGTATTAATTGTCTCAGACTCATTGCACATACACTTGTCCAGCCGTTCAGGGAAGTGTATTTTAACTTATCACCTGGCAGGCTGAGCTTGCACTTTCTGGGTCCCAGGTGCAAGGGCACTTTAATACCACATCTTCAAAGCAATTTTGTCTGAATTGTAATTTTGCACTTTCATTTTAAAAATGAGCGTTCACGTTTGAGGAGCACAAATTGCCACGAGTCAACTGGTAAAACCCGATTATGAAGACTTAATAAGAAAAATTTAGCCTATAACCACTCCACTCTGAATGAGCTGGTCTTGTCTGATCTCGGGGGCTAGGCAGGGTGGGCCCTGTCTAGTACTTGACTGTCTGGGGATACTGGGTGCTGTTAAGTCTCCTTTTTTTCATCTCCAGAGGCAAACATCTTTATTGGCTAAGACGACTGTGGTGTCTCTCTGTCTGGGTTTTAAATTTTTGAGTGTGTGTGTGTGTGTGTGTGTGTGTGTGTGTGTGTGTGTACCCTAGGTTGGCACTGGGAGACTTCATTCTCTCTCTCCTCTTTATTCAGGGTTTCTTAATTGAACCCAGAGCTCACTGATTTGGATGGTCTAGCTAGCCAGCTTGCTTCTGGGATCCCTGTCTGTGGCACCCTATGAGCCATGTCCCCAGCCTCTGTCTGGGTTTTTGCTGTAGAACCATTAGTCTGTAGCAGAGTAATATTGTTTTAGGCTCTTCATACCTCAGTGGTGAAAGAGGAACGGCATTAATATTTGGCCAATAGGGTTGTGCTGAGGAGTAGCTAGGGCAGTGTAGGTAAAGTTGTCCGAAGGGTGCTGCAAATGCTCAGTACCCAGCATGCCAGCTTTTGTTGCTCTGGGTGCATGCATAACATCCAACCAAATGCATGCAAGCTGCAGTCTGTACTCTGAACTCATCCACAGCAGCTCGTAGCTATGTACCATTGAGGGTGATTCATCAGTGGCCAGTCTGTTAGTTTCTTGTTGCTATAACAAAATACCCAACACAAATAACTTGAAAGAAGAAAGGTTTATCTCACTCATGGTTTCGGAGGGGTTAGGCCATGGTCACCTGGCTTCGTGTGTTTGGGCAGAACACCATGGTGACAGGAATGGGTGGTGGAGGACGGTGCCTCACTTCCTGGTAGACTGGATGCACTGAGTAAGGAAGACACTGGCACCAGGGAGAACCTTGAAAGGCAAGTCACAGTAGTCTACTTTCTTCAACCAAGTCCCACCTTCCGAAGTTTCCACAACCTTCCAAATGAGTGCCACCCACTGGGGGTCAAGTGTCTGACAAGTGAACATTTCATATCCACAAGTTTGTCTTGTGATGGCACAACACTGATGCCTTTTCAGAGAAGCATGTCTCTTTCTGTGATGCCTGTGGCCCACACCCTAGAGTGGTCATTTATGCACTGAATCAATCATAAAGTATTAGCAGACTTTAGGCTAGATCCTTGGAACACAACAACAAGCTAGACGTGATCCTTTGGGGATCTGCCAGTGAGACGGACAGAGAATAGTTGTCTCCGCAGATGTAGACACTAAATAGACCTGAGGGGCAACAGCAGCCACATGGGAAGTAGAACTCCACTGTAGCATTTCTTTTTTTTTCTTTTTTTTCAGAGCTGGGGACCGAACCCAGGGCCTTGCGCTTGCTAGGCAAGCGCTCTACCACTGAGCTAAATCCCCAACCCCCACTGTAGCATTTCTATACTTAGTATTTCTCAGCAATTTTCTCAACATTGTAACTACTTTACATTGTGATGCCAATGACGGGTGTAAAGGAAGTGGGAACAATGCCTTTGTCCCATGACCTATGCTCCTCCTGAGATGCTCGATGGCCATGCTTCAGTGCCTTCTTCCCACCTTTGTCTTCTGACCTCTTGGAATCAGTCTTATCTGCTACATCATCGTGTAGCTCATCCCCAAGGATTGATTTAGATCCTTTTCAGGTCCTGTGTAGGTAAATCCAGTGAACCAGACCCAACGTAAAGTAGCCTGAGTGAAGGAAGACATTTATTGATGTTTGTCTTAGTTACTGTTCTATTGTCATGACAAAACACCATGACCAGGGAAACTTATAAAAGAAGGTGTTTAATTTGGGGTCTCACAGTTTCAGAAGGTGAGGGCAAGACTATCATGGTGGGGAACATGGCAGCAGACAGGTAGGCATGGTTCTGGAACAGTATCTGAGAGCTTACATTTGATCCACAAGCACAAGGCAGGGAGTGGGGGGCTATCTGGAAATAGTGTGGGCTTTTGAAACCCCAAAGTCCACACCCAGTGATAGACATACCTGCTTTAACAAGGCCGCACACCCCTGATCCTTCCCAAACAGTTCTACCAACAGTTCTCTATGCATTCAAGCATATGAGCCTATAGGACCACTCTCATTGCTGATAAGAGAAAAGTTCAAGTTCAGAGTTCAGGAACATCTTCAGCCAGGAGCTTCAACACCATATCTGGGAATCTAGTTCTCTCCATATTGAGGAGTTCTGCTTTCTTTTGTATTTTCTTTATTCTGAGGTTGGTAGGGCTTCTCAGTGTAGCAGGTTCTAGAAGATAACTGTGTCTACCATTCCAAGGATCCCTGTGTATTTCTCTGGGGTCAAGGGAAAAAAACAGAAGCTCTTCTAATTATTCTAGCCAAAATCTTGGTTAGTTCTGGCTAGAACACATGTCTAATCTGCAGCCAGTCACTGGAGCCAAGCAGAGAAATGACATGATTAGGAGGGGACTAGGCCATGTCATCACCTGCAGATCCCATGATGCAGTTGGCTCCAGCTAAACCACACGGGGGAGTAGGGGAGAGTGGTTTTCCATGGGACAAGTCATGAGGTTGGAATAGCTTCTCAGCTGGAATCACACAAGATCCTGTAATCACACAAATTTCATTGGAGCCACTGCTGTATAATTTTTTTATATTCTCTGAAACTAAAGACTGAGGGAAAGATACAGTTCTGGAGTAAAGAGAGAAAAGAAAAGTCAATCTAGCTTGAGCTTTTCATGCAGAAATGGCATTTGAATTGGGCTAAAACACAGAGGATGGCTGGGTTTTATTAGTTGGAAATGCAGAAGCATGTTTCATATGGAGGAGATGGTTTGAGCAGAAGCAGGGAGGCAGGACACAGAAGGTCTTACTGGAGAGTTGTGGAGACAGATGCTGGAAATATTCAGCTCTGGATGTCCAAGAATTTGAACAGTCAAGCCACCTGGAAGTCAAAATGATTTCCAAAGAAAAGAAGCTAACAGATTTCTTTTCTTTTATTAATTTTTATAGGCTAAATCCATTCTGCAGGAATTCCTTGAAGATTCAGGCTGTGGTATCCAAGATCTGAAGAGCTTCCATTTGGTTGGGCTTGGCCCTACTCTATGTGCCATGGACCCCACTGAAATACCACTTATTAAGACCTCAGAATTCAGGTAAGCAAAATACTAGAGTGCAAAGTGGAAAATGTTCCACTCACGCATTCATCATTCCATCCATCCATCCATCCATCCATCCATCCATCCATCCATCCATCCATCCATCCACTCTCCCTGCCACCTATATATACCCACCCATCTATGATCTGTGCATGCACCAACCTATTCATATATCCATTTATCTACTTGTCCTTCTGTCCATCCATCAATCTATCCACCACCCACTTATCCACCCACATCCATCCAACCTATCTATCTACTTATCCATCCATCCACCACCAATCTATCATCCACCCACCCATTTATCTACTCATCCATCCATCCATCCATTCATCCATCCATCCATCCAACACCAATCTATCATCCACTGACCCATTTATCTACCTATCCATCATCCATCCATCCATCCATCATCCATCCATCATCCATCCATCATCCATCCATCTATCCATCCATCCAGATGCTCTTCACTTTCCAATCTTTGTACCTTTCTGGGCTAAAGTAGGCAGTGGGATTTGCTGGATCCTGTTGAGGTGCTGAGATTATTTATCCTGTGTGCATTGCTTGATGGCTGGAGAGCCCCCCAGACTCACCAGACCCCTCCTCTCTAACCAGGGCAGTGGTAGCTAGAATTGGTACACTGCTCTGCAGCACCCCTGTCTTGGCTGGATTTAAGAAGAAAGCAGAAGTTGTATTTGGGAGACCCACCGAGTGGACCAGCTCCATCTTGCAGGAGCTTGGGACCATTGCAGGTAAGTCGCTCTTTAAATTTAAAATTGGGGCTAAAGTAAAGCATAACAGAACAAAGTAGTAATCCTCAGCCACATGAAGCAAACATGAAGGAGTTCTAAGACTTAAGTTCAAGACTTAAGTTGCAAGGGACAGTGTCCACAAGTGTGCCTTTTAAATGAGCCATCTCAGGGGTTCTTTGTGTATATTATAGTCTCAAAATCATTGATCTAGAATGTGATTCAATTGGATCCTAAATAGATTTATACCTGGTCTTAAAGTGTGTAAATGAACCCCCCTCTGGGTATACATGCCACTGTAGGAGGTCAATCAGGGCTAATGTGACTCACGTATTTTCCTGAGTTGATTAAGGAACTGGATTCCCTAGCTGGCTGTCCTGTGAGGTGAGGAATAGTGCTTCCCCGGGACTCACTGATCCTGCACATTATGCAGAACCGTTAACAATGCCGTGGAGTTCCACAGCTTGACTGACAAGCTCACGATTCTTTCTCTCTCTAGCTGGGCTAACGAAGGCAGAGCTCCGAATGCTTGACAAAGAACTGATGCCGTATTTCCAGCCATGGGCCATAAGATGCCTGCCTGGTGAGGTATTCAAAGTAAGCGCTCATTTCTCCAGGGAGAGATGGGAATTCCACTTCAGATCACACAGGGACATGGGTGACAGGTGTGTCTCCTTGGGGCTTCCAGCCAGCCCTTTGCTTTTAGGGCTGGAGAAGATCTAAGTGCAAATGATGGATGTCCAAATAATTTCAAGTGTTTTTTAAAGACTTTTTTTCTTAAAATTTCATTTTATCTTATTATTCTTTTTAGCTCCCTCCCCTTCATAACCTATGGTACTGATTGTGTATTTCTGGAGGGATGGCAACCTCATACCCCTGTGCAAAGCCCTTGGGGACAGATATGTTTTAGAATCCAGAAGCTTTCAAGTTTTGTAAAATTCACGGTATGTGCCTTAACACCCCTAGCAGTGTCGGAGGGAGCATTTATAGGCAAACGTATTCATTTTGAGGAAGAAAACTTGACAAGCCACACTAAATACACTGTGAATAGCCTTCCATCCATTCAGGTCCAACTTCTGCTGCTGGCTTGTTGTAAACTTTGGAAAAAACTTTCAGTTTTCAGAGCCCATTGACTTTGGATTTGCAGACAGGCGTCATGGGGTTGGAATGGACAGGATGCTCTGATGAGTGGGACTGACCTTCTATGTTTGAGTATTTTGCCTGCACGTCTGCCTGAGTACCAGGTTTGTGTAATGCTTAAAGAGGCCAGAAGAGGACATTGTACTCCCCGAGACTGAGACTGGAGTTTTAGAATCCACTCTCTTTGATTGTTCAATCAATGGATTGTTCAATCTCACTGAACTCCAATCTCAATCTTGTATTCTGAGACTGAGGCTGTGGCCTCCATGTGGGTGCTGGGAATGGAGACTGGAGCCTAGGACCTCTGGAAGAGCAAGCAGCAAATGCTCTTAACTGCCAAGCCCTCCCCCACCCCGTACACACCTCAAGACAGCATTCTTCACTGATTTAGTGCTCAACCAAGGGCTTAGGCTGGCGGAAGACCAAGGGACTTAGCTGGCCCTGTCTCCCCAGTGCTGGGATGCTGGCTGAGCTATCCCCACCCTTTTCTGTTTTTGAGATAATGACTTAATGCATTGTTCAGTTTGCTTAAGTGGTATGTAACCCAGGCTGGCCTTAAACACTATGCTTGTCTCAGCCTCCTGAGTGCTAGGATTATTGGTATGTGCTATCACTCTTGGTTCAGTTTTGGTGCTGTTGCTTTCTGAGTGACACAGGGACATATCCTGTCTACCTCACTGGGATGCTGGACACCTACAATACCATGGGCAACTATTTGTGGGAAATAAACAGCTGGCCTGAAGGGCACTGCGCTAGTTACTTACCTGTTGCTGTGACAACAACAACAATAACAACAACAACAACAGACGGAAGCAACTTAAGGAAGGAGGGGTTTATTTCAGCTCAGTTGTAATGGGTGCGGTCCAGCATGGCAGTCGGGTCACTAAGCCTGTGTCAGACAGGAAGCAGAGGGGGGCTAGAGGCCAGACCAGGCTGTGATTCTCAAGTCCCACTAGTGTTGCACACCCAGTGGCCTACTTGCACAGAATGGATCCACAACCTGCCAAGTGCTATCAACTGCACATTAACTGTTGAAACACAGAAACCAGAGAGGAATGTTTCTGACTCAAACCACCACAGCCACTGGGCAAATTCCTTCTTCCTCTCTGGCTATGCTGTACTGGGAGGCAGTGAGTCACGTACCTCTGAAGCACTTCCCTCTGGCCATGTTTATGGTTTGAGTGGCTTCTTTGTTCAGGCGGTTGCCGACTGCTGGAATTTCTATTATCTACAGCAGGATGAACTCCAGGTTAGGCTCATCTGGACTCTGGAGATTCTCCGGTGAACAGGTCATAGCACAGTGCCTTCAGGGGCCAGGGAGGTGATGTCAGAGATGCTGCAGGCTGGGTGTAGTCTGAGCTGAGCTGGAGAGCCCCTGTGTGTGTGTGTGTGTGTGTGTGTGTGCGCGCGTGCGTGTATGTGTCTCTCTGTGTGTGTATGTATGTGTGTGTGAGTGTGTGTGTGAGTGTGTGTGTGAGTGTGTGTGTGTGCATGTATGTGTCTCTCTGTGTGTGTATGTATGTGTGTGTGCATGTATGTGTCTGTGTGTGTGAGTGTGTGTGTGCATGTATGTGTCTCTCTGTGTGTGTATGTGTGTGAGTGTGTATGTGTGTGTGAGTGTGTGTGCATGTATGTGTGTGTGTCTGTGTGTATGTGTGTCTCTCTGTCTCTCTGTGTGTGTGTGAGTGTCTGTGTGTGTGCATGTATGTGTCTCTGTGTGTGTGTCTGTGTGAGTGTGTGTGTGTGCATGTATGTGTCTCTCTGTGTGTGTATGTATGTGTGTGTCTGTGTGTGTCTGTGTCTCTCTGTGTGTGTATGTATGTGTGTCTGTGTGTATGTGTGTCTCTCTGTCTCTCTCTGTGTGTGTGAGTGTATGCGTGTGTATGTATGTGTCTGTGTGTGTGTCCCTCTGTCTCTCTGTCTCTCTCTCTCTCTCTGTGTCTGTGTGTGTGTGTCTCTGTGTGTGTCTGTCTCTCAGTGTGTGTGTGTCTCTGTGTGTGTCTGTCTCTCAGTGTGTGTGTCTGTGTGTGTGTGAGTGTGTGCATGTGTATGTATGTGTCTGTGTGTGTGTCCCTCTGTCTCTTTGTCTCTGTCTCTGTCTCTCTCTCTCTGTGTCTCTGTGTGTGTGTCTCTGTCTCTCTGTGTGTGTGTGTGTGTGAGTGTGTGCGTGTGTATGTATGTGTCTGTGTGTGTGTCCCTCTGTCTCTCTGTCTCTCTGTCTCTGTCTCTCTCTCTGTGTCTGTATGTGTGTGTCTGTCTCTGTGTGTGTGTGTCTGTGTGTGTGTCTCTGTGTCTGTGTGTGTATGTGTCTGTGTGTGTGTGTCTGTGTGTGTGTCTGTGTGTGAGTGTGTCTGTGTATGTCTGTGTGTCTGTGTCTCTGTGTGTGTGTGCGTGTGTGTCTGTGTGTGTGTGTGTCTCTGTGTGTGAGTGTGTTTGTGTGTGTCTCTCTGTGTGAGTGTGTTTGTGTGTGTGTCTGTGTGTGAGTGTGTCTGTGTGTGTGTGTGTGTGTGTGTGTGTGTGTGTCTCACCCCAGGTATGTCAATGCAGTGTGACCACATGGACCTAGTGTTGCTGGATCTTCTTTGCTTTTTTTGGGGCAACCAGAAACTTTCTTTTCCATGTGAAAACTCCTGATTCTACATATTGGTAGCCAATTTGAGTTTATTTTTGAAAACACTATAGGCCTAGGGTTTCAATCCGGCTGTGGTTCACAAATCAGCAGCAACAGAAAACAGATAATGTCTATAATCCAGATTCTGTTGGTGATAGGTGTGAGTCAGCCTGCCACCTACGAAGGGAAGGGCAGTGCCCCAGACAGGAGGAAGGGCACAGAGCTGCTTCCTGTTTGGGAGAATGTAGATCCTGGCTTGGAGGGAAGGTCAGGAGGAGAGGAGGCAGGACTGGCATCCTGAAGGTGCCATTGTTGTGTTGAGGAGCTCCTGATGTGGTGTGAGGGAATGCAGGGAAGGGTTGTAATCGGGGAATTCAATCTCAGGAGGCATCTGCCTGGACAGGAGGGAAGTGAGTGGCCAATAGGAAAGGAAGGGATAAAGGAACAGAAGTATGTGGACTCCTAGCTTTTGGGGGAAGCTTTAAAACCGTGAAGAGATGTCAGAGGTTCTTCTGCCGTGCCATCTCATTCTAGTCTCCCCAGAGCTAGCCACCAAGTCCTTTTGAAGCTGTGTGACTTCAGAAAATATCTTGTACACTGAGAATCACAGTGTGCCCAGCAGAGTCCCCCACATCTGCTGTCCATGGAAGCATTAACAAAAAACAAACAAACAAACAACAAACAAACAGTCATGGCCCCTGACCTCCACTGAGCTACCAGGATTCATCAGTCAACCAGGATTCCGATAGTCATACCAAAGGGACAGGGACTGGCCTCGGAGGTGAGTCACTTCAAAGTAAGTCCAAAAGCCTAGAGAGGTGACATAATTTGGGAAGATCACGCAGCTGGTGTGTGTGCAGATTCAGGCTGGCATTCAGGCCAGAGCTTGTTTCTTCCAAGTTTCCTCTGGCGCAAAGTAATTACCAACGCTCACATGGAAAGCCAAGACCCCCTTTAATGCTTTTAATTACTTCAAGGAAAAGTCTCAGCTTGGAGCGAGAATGGCTTAATATCCTTATAATACTTAAAAAATCTCCCATGCTTTTTTTTTTAAGAGGCCCAGAGTTCAGCTGCTGTTGGTGGACGAATCAAACAGGGATTCAAATATAGTTTCTTTCAGCCTCTATTTCATGCTTATAGTCATGGTGCAAGGGTATGAAAGTTGTGAAGCTATGAGCAGGTAAAGGAGGTTTGGAAAATCTGGAGAGGGTTTACTGATTACCGCCTCCCCCCCCCCCCCCCCGCCCCCGCCCCCACCCCGGACTTTCCTGCCTGCAGGAGCTGTCCACTGAGCAGATCGCTTCCCTGGGTCCTCAGAATGCAGCCTTTGTAACCCACTCCCAGCGCCTGCAGCTCAGCTCCTCACAGCTGCAGAGCCTCCAGAGGGCACTAGATGGCGCCAAGACTCACTTCTGGCAGATCGATCCAATGAGTTCCAGCCCTACCTGGCCAGCCTCCACTGGGTCCCCAACAGGTGAGCAGAGGACACCTGCCTCAGCCCCACCCCCATTCCCCTTCTCTGAACCTTGGTCCACCCTGCAAGGTGGGGAGGTTCCCATGATTCAGGGCTTGATAGACATTGGGTATCTGCTCTCAAAGATACACCTTAAGTTCCCACCAAGTTTCCTTTGAGCACTGTCAGCTCCTGCATCTTTAAAACCACCTCAGGGATCTTTAAAAGACTTCGAACTTCCTGGGTGTGACCCAGAGTCCATTGAGTCAGAATCTCTCAGGACTAAGGTCATTTCAATGACTCCTTCATCCACCTACTTGCTCCCGAGTATTAATCAATCACTGTGTATCTCTTCAATACCTATTATATAGGGACCAAGAATATGGATGCAAGTAGGGCAGGTCAATAAGACCTCAAAGCCATAAGATGAGGGAGGCAATAAGGAGGGGCAGGTGATGTCAACTGAGGGCTAAGCAAAATGGGGAGGCAGGAGGAAGGGAGAGGGAGGGAGAGGGAGGGAGAGAGGGGCAGTTCCCCAGACCAGATGCCATTACCCCTGTGCTATGGCTTCCTCTTCTTACTTTTGTTGACTCCTCCCCTTTGCCTCTCACTCTCTGACATCTTCCTGACACCTGTCTTGAGTGGGTACCACCTTTGGGGTAGGTCTATGCTTCTGGTCAGACAGTTTAGAGGAAGCCACATGCATCACCCTTCCCTCACAAATTCAGTCAGGGAAGAGTGAGCGAAGACACGGTGTTGGCGAGACTCTGAGGCCTATGGTAGAGAGAGAGGATGATGGAGGTGAGTTGCATCCTGAATAGGGGATAACCTGAAAATACTCAGATCAGAAAGAGAACTTCGTGCCTAACTAGGGCTCCCTTCCCTTTCTTTTCTCCCTGTCTCCTTCCCTTCTTTTCCTTAATTAACAGCCCCCATACCCACTCCTCTCCTTCCACAGAGGATGTGGAATCAAGAACCTGACAATTTCTGTGGCCACAAGTAGCACCATCAAATAGAAGCCATGCTCTTTTGCAAACTTTCATTGAAACATAGAATTTGTACGGTGTTTTGTATGGTGATGCAAAAATGGATAACACATATAGCTTTAGACGCATGTAACTTTAACATATAAGACCTGAAAGTTATGTGATAAACCTTTCCCCCCTGTCCCCTGTCTCCCAGCTTTTCAGTTCTTCTCTCCAGGGTTAACTGAGGTTGTCAGTACCTGAGGTATTTATCTACATAACCTGTACACACACAAATAAGTCAAGTCTACACTAGCCTTGCACATTTACAAGGGGTTTTGTATCCTTGTCCTGCATCCTGCAGTTTGGATCTGTGGATCTGACGATACCCCTCAGAGGCACTCTGTGCCCTCTGTGGGAACAGAACAATGGCTGGCTATGGGGTCGAGCCTTAAGTGAGTAACCAGACTTGTATGTGTAGGTTCTTAGTTGGGTTACCATGTTTTCTGTTACAAATAATGCAGCTGTGCAATCTCGCCAGGGGCAAGTACTTTTTTAAGTTAAGAGAGATTGTCAAATCCTCTGCAGAGAGGTAAATATCAGCCTTCTCTTGAGACAGCCATGTCAGAAAGGGGCAAGGCAAGACCCTACATGTCTTTCCTCCACTTACCTTCAGCTCCCCAACACCCACCCCCACCCCCACCCCCCCAAGGCTGCCATCGGGTGAACCCTTTTCTGGGAGTCTGACTCTTTTCACATTTCTTGTTTCTTAAACACTGGGGAGTGATGATTAAATGCAGATTCCCAGGCCTCCCCCAAGAGTTCCTGAATCAGCAATGCCCCCGGGCACCTGAGACTTGGACACACTCTGCTCCCTGACTCCTTTTGACTAAGTCGTGTCTGGTGCATGCCGAGTCACACAATCCAGTTTTGTTCAGTTCCTCCCTCACCCGCGTTTAAGGGGTGAGGAAGTGGAGGTGTGCATGGAGCTGGCCATGGTGCACCCACCCTCTGCAGTCCACAGCGACTTCACCGGCCTTCTTGCCCTGTGTTTGCTTTCAGGAGAGCCCACCTTCCAGGCTCTTTGGCTTGGCTGTCCCCTGCTGCTTCTGATGGCCAAATCCTGATGCCCAGTGGCCTGTTTAATGTTGTGAGAAGCTGTTGAAAGTGTGGAGAGACAGAAGCTGCTTTCAGACCGGGGGAGACCTTTACCTGAGGAGCCTCAGGGAGGGCAGGAAGATCACAGGGTCTTGGAAAGATAATTATTAAAAACCATCTTGCATTCTTAAGCCAGCCTGTCTCCCTGGTGGGTATTTTTTTTCCATTCCATGTTGACTTGGAGACAGAGAAGCTGCGGTGACGGAAGGATGGGGGGAGGGAGAGAGGAAGAGAGAGGGAGATAGAGGGGGGAGAGAGAAGGAGATAGAGGAGAGAGAGAGAGAGAGAGAGAGAGAGAGAGAGAGAGAGAGAGAGAGAGGAGAGCATGCCCTTTTAGTCAGGGGGCGATTTTGTTTCCAGTCTGGCTTGATTTCCCTTCCCTGGAGCACCAGGCAGCATTAGATTTCTCCTTCGACACTTAGCTGGGCTGAAATAAATGAATCTCTCAACAGAAGCCAATATTCTTGCCTGATTGCTGCAACTAATTGATGTTTTGGTGGGTATCACATTGCTTGGAAATTAAAACATTTAACACGGCTCAACATTAAATCAATTTTTAAATACATTTTCCAGATGTTTCCATTTTCTTGGGAATCAGCGGAGTTATAAGTTAACCTTTCTAAACATTTTTAGTCTTAGTAGAGGGTGTGGTTTTAATCTGCTCTGGGCTTTGGTGAATGGGCTGAAATAAAAAGATATAAAAATATATTGGATATGTCAATCATTGAAGCGATTTCTGACCAGTGCAGGAAACTCAGCCCCTCCCCTCACCCCGCTTGATCCTGCTGGGATGAACTTGTTTCTAGAAATTGCCAGGTTCTTTTAGTCTTAGTGACAGACAAGAAGCCAGAACAATGGACAGGGTGGGGCAGCACTGACCTTTTTCCACCTACTGGAAGCTATATCATCTACGAGGTGGCCATTGTGCTACCTGGCCTTCCTCATGTGGTAAATGGGGGTGTCTTGTGTCTCTCTCTTTAAAAATTATTTATTTTTATTTTATGCATATGGACGATTTGCCCATGTGTTTGTGTTCCGTGTGTGCGCCTACTGTTATGGTCAGCCAGAAGGGGGGTTGGATCTTCTGGAATGGGAGCTACAGAGGGCTGTGAGCCACAGTGGTGGTTTGAATAAAAATGCCCCTGGAAGGGGCAGTGGCATGATGGCAGGGGTGGTCCTGCTGGAGGCAATGTGTCACAAGGGTGGGCTTTACGGTTTCAGAAGCTTAAGCTGGCCTAGTGGCTCTCTCTCTCTTTTGGCTGCTTGCTGATCCTGATGTAGGCTTCTCAGCTCCCTCTCCAGAACCATGTCTGCCTGTGCACTGCCATGCTTCCTGCTATGACAATAATGGACCAAAGCTCTGAACCTGTAAGCCAGCCCTCGTGAAATGTTTTACTTATTAAGAGTTGCCGTGGTCACAGTGTCCTGTCACAGCAATAGAAACCCTAACTGAGACAGCCACCATGTGGCTCCTTTGCAAGAGCAGCAAGTGCCCTAACCACTGAGCCATGTCTCCAGTGTCCATCCTGGGTTTCTCAGTGAGTCCTTACTAGGCATTGCCATTTGAAGAGGAAGATGGGAAGGGGAGCCGGTGTGAGCCTTCCCAAATCTGTGGTTGTTCCCTACGAAGGCTGCTGTTGTAGGGGCTGGTGACTGTCATCTATAGTTCCAAGGAGCACTGAAGGCCTGCCATGTGTCAGTGGTGCTCCTAGGCCATTTGAGGTGAGGAAGTGCAGCAAACACTGCTTTGCAAGCACAGTCTGCTGCTTCCATAGACGACAGCAGTCTCTGGTTTCAGTGGGTCACACCGGCTGTGTGGACAACCATGATCATGCAACTGAGCAGAATCCCTTCAGAAAGGCTCACTGGCCCCACAGGAGCAAAGTCTATCGGCCCCAGAGGAGTGAGGACGATCGTAGGAAAGACGGAAAAGAAGACTCAGAGACAAAGGTTGGAGATCGGGAGTGCCATCTGGTGAACACTGCGGCAGCTCATGTTTATTCTCATAGGTTTTCTATACTTTACAGTTTCGTGGGAAACAAAGTCACAAGCCAGCACGCACAATGCTGACGCACATTGGATATCTACTCCGATCTGGAGGCCTCCCGATTCCTCTGTTTCTTCCTCCAAGATTTACAGAACATTCAGTCCCTCGCCTTGACCTTCAAGCGGATCCCCTTATCGTTCCAGGCGCAGGTGTGCATTCATGTGTGTGAACTCGTGTGCAATCGGAGGCCAGCCTTGGGTGTCTGCCAACTGAGTGGCTGAGGGAGGGTGTCCGGTTGGAACTCAGGTTCGGTCGGGCTGGGGACCAGCAAACTCTGCTGTCCCCACCTCCTCAGAGCTCAGGTTACAAGCTGGAGACACCACACCGGATTTTATTTTATTATTTTTAATTTTCACAACTTTTCTTTTCATTAAAAATTTAAAGTTACAACACAATCTCATCACTCTCCCTTGCCTTTCCTCCCTGTTTTTGGTTCCTCTTCTTCTTCTTTTTTTTTTTTAAGTAAAATGTGGGTTCAGGGGATTGAATTCTGGTAAGACATGGCAAACTGTCTTGACTGAGCTATCTGTATAGCGCCCTCTGTCTCTCTCTCTCTCTCTCTCTCTCTCTCTCTCTCTCTCTCTCTCTCTCTCTCTCTGTAGGGGGAGCTCACAGGTACCCTCCATCACACCTGCCCACAGAACTCTGAGTTCTGCCTACTTTGTGGCTTTTGTGAGCCATCCGATCACTGATTTCGGCCCTTCCTGGTCACCCCTTCCCTTTAGATTATCAGAACGGTTCTCCATCACAATAATGGCAAACTGACCTCAGCAGGCTGCTCAAGGGCTGTCACTGTGTGGTTAGCACATTTCACGCTCATCAGGACCCAGCCGGGTGGGCCCTGAGATCATTCTCCTTCGAAACACAAGGAGACTGAGCCCCAGAGAGGTTAGGGGGCTCTGTCGATAGACCTTCTACTTAGTAGGGAACAAATTCCGGACTCCTTCACCTCTGTGCAATGCTACCTCCGGAATGGGTGACTTTAACTTCTCTAATAAGTTAGATCAGAGAAAGATTCTGTAAATCCCTTCACCTCCTCTTCTGGCAGCAGGCCAGCTTGCCTCACAGCACAGATAATTGGTGATGGCCTCAGGCAGAAAGACAAATCTAGCTTGTGCCCTGCAGGACCCCCGGGGTGTCAGGCTGAAAAGCGTCCCTTGCATTCAGGGAGGCAGAAGGTCACACTGGCAGGTGCTGTCCCATTCACCTTTCAATGTCAGCCCTCTCAGAGGATTCCCAGCCTCCACCTCCTTGCAGGATTGTAGCTAGATGCAGGGATGGAGGTCATTTGGGCTCGGAGGAGGTTGGGCTGCTGACCATGGTTCTGACTGGGTGGGACCTGTGCCTTCCTGGTTATTAACCATTTTGAATATCATCTTTTGGTGTATGCTCCACTTTAGGACCACTCGGATGCTGGGCCTGGATCGCTGAGGGCTGGAAATCTTTTCTGCAACTTAGCCTGCTGGAAGCTGAACTCTCTCTCTCTCTCTCTCTCTCTCTCTCTCTCTCTCTCTTGTTTGTTCTAGTTCTGGTACCCAGAGGGTCAGTCACAGTAAGTGCTGATAGGCTATACTGCCAAAGAGGGGTTGAGCTTCGAGTGTGAGAGGAGTTCAGGGAGGAGAGAGTGCACTTGGCTTTGTTGAAGAAATATTGTCGTGGGTGAGAGTGACATGTTCATATCAAATAGATGTTGCTTTGACCTTAAAAGTATGTTGTCCTTGGGGCTGGAGAGATGCCTCAGAGAATAAGAACCCCTTTTGCTTTGGCAGAGGACCCAAGTGCAGTTCCCGGCACCCACATGGTGGTTCACAGATGTCTGTAACCCCATTTCCATAGGATCAGACACTCTCTGACCTCCAAAGACACTAGGCCCATATGTAGTATACAGCTATACACCCATGCACATAAAATAAAATTAAAAATTAAAAAAGGACTTTGTCCAGCTTTTTCTCTTGAGGGACATCAATTGTCTGTCTGTCTGTCTATCTATCTATCTATCTATCTATCTATCTATCTATCTATCTATCTACTAAAGTCTGACCTAAGGAAAAGTTTTGTGGCCCCAGTGTGCTATCAAGCACTTGTAACCTTAGTACTCCAGAGGCTAAGGAAAAGAATTGTGAGTTCAAGGTCACCCCCCAATAGTGAGATTCTATTTCAGAAGATCAATATATGTTGCAAAGGTAAAAGCTGCCAGGCCACATGGCACACTCAGCTTGGACATCTACAGAGAGCAGAGAGTGGCTTGGAAATGATTCCCTTCTGCAAATCCATTTTGGATGTCTGGCGATTCTGGAGATCCTCTAGTCATTGTGGGCAGCTGATTGTGTGCTCCCTGCCTTCACTGCCTCAGGTGCTGGCTATTCCAGAAAAGGAGGTGAGTCTTTCCAACCCATGGGCCTGTCTGCAATCACTGGTAAGTGGGTCGTATTTACATTAGCCCCCTTCCTGGGCTGTACTGTGCAAGCCAAGGTGCCAGCAATATACAGAGCATAGCGGAGATGTCAAGAGAGGTCTGATGTGGGGAATTACGTGTAATCTCTGAGATCTTCTGGCACATTCCTCTATGTCGTGGATTACACAGTACACTCAACAATCCTGTCTATTCCTTTTGCTAGGACTGCACACACAAGCTGTTTGCCCTGGAATTTGATTTTGTGAGACAATAGTGTCTCATTAGATAAGTCTACATCCCTACCCGGCTAAATTTAAGATTTGGTCACTGCAGTATGAGTAGATATGACATAATCTAATAGATGTTTTAAATGTGCATGCCAGAGGTCACTTGCCTCTTCATGGGAAGGGGCACATGGAACAGATATGAACATAGTTCCTACCATGGAGACAAACCTAACCCAGCTAACCTCACCCATGCCCAGTGAAGCCGAAGACTCCACCAAGTGGTTAACACTGGCTCTTTGCACAGGAAGCCCTTTTTCATTACTAGGTAGGTGACACACCTCATCTCTTGAATTTCCCTTCCCTTCATCTACTTGGTACATTCGCTAAGCTCCTCTGTTTCTAAAAAGCACTATACTACTTGCTAGTGGATAATGGCCCTCACTACCTCCCATGCCCAATTATTTCCTGTCTCTAAGCCTAGGAGCCCTAGAAATCAGGTCCCGGAGGGAAGTTGGGTTAGAGATCATGCTTGCAGCATGGAAGCTCTGCACACTTTGCCAGGACAGACGTTGTATCTAAAACATCACTGAGCTATTCCACTTGGAGTACTCCCTGTTGCAACAACCCATCCATCAGCCTCTACAGATTAATTTTTATTCAGCTGTTGCAGCAGAGAAGGAACCTCCCTTTCCTCTGGGATATAAAGTGGCTAGCCATCTTATAATGATGGGAGAGAAGCTGTATGAAGGAGAGGAATTCAGAAATGAGCTAAGAGGGCTGGCTAGATGTCTCAGTTAGAAAAGTCTTAGCTTTACAAACACAAGACCTGCGTCTGACCCCCAGAATCCACATAAGAAGGCAGAATGCACACTTGCAGCTCCAGATACATATAGGGAGGCCGTACATAGGGTCACAGGATCCTGCTGGCAAGCCAACCTCCTCTACCAGGCCAGAGGAGACCTGTTTCACAACAACAAAACTCCAAAACTCCAAGGTGGAGGGCGCCGGAGGAGGAATTAAACTTGATGCTGTTGTCTTCTCACCACAACATGCAAGTGCACACAATATAAACACACACACACACACACACACACACACACACACACACAGAGAGAGAGAGAGAGAGAGAGAGAGAGAGAGAGAGAGAGAGAGAGAGAGAGAGACGGACAGAGGGAGGGAGGGGGAGGGGTGAATTGAGGACATACAGTTGGGAAATGGTATTAACAGGACTGGAACTGTGTCTCTGCAGTTAAGAGCACCTGCTGTTCTGTTGCTCTGTTCTTCCAGAGAATCCAAGTTCAGTTCTCAGCACCCATGTCGGGCACTCACCAACAACAGCCATAATTCCAGGGAATCCAGTCCTTTCTTCCAACATCTAGAAGCACCTTGAATTCTTGTGCACTTAAACAAACACACATGTGAATAGATAAATAAAAGGTATTAATACTAGGGCTCATCTTCATATCTGCAAAACCAATCTCTCTCTCTCTCTCTCTCTCTCTCTCTCTCTCTCTCTTTCTCCCTCCCCTCTCTCTGTCTTCCTCCCATAATACACCGGGCAAGCATTCTGTCGCTGAGGTGCACCCTCAGTCCTTCCAAATAGTTTTACTGTGGAGGGCTCTGAGCGGCTTCACTGGGTGATATCCACAGACATCTTGGCCTTGAGTTTGGACCTCTCGTGTACCTGAAGCTCTGATAAGTTAACAGGGCCCAAACTTTACTTTCACACCAATGACAAAGTAGCAAATAATGCACGAGCCCATGAGCCCCGGGCCTGCTTAGGAGATGCCCATGAGTCTCTGTGCCTTCCCTGGGCTGCTCTTCCTTGGGAACTGGGTCTTAAGGGTGTGAGTCATCCGTACCCACATTTGGATTGTGGTCCGCTAGTTTAACTGGACAGATTCTTCCAGTCCCCCAGGGCAGCCAATGTCATCTTTTTTTTCACCCTTCTCCTGATTTAGCATCATCAAGGACAAGTATTCTGGGTGTCCAGAAGAGGCCTATATTCTCATGTGGTAGCATTTGCTCACGGCAGCCTGCTATCATTAAGTCTGATTTGGTAACTGGCATTCAGCAGTGCCCTGTTGTGGCTTGTCAGGAAGACCTCTCCTGCCCTTTCACAGATGCAGTGGTCTTTGTCCTTTTTGCTGTATGGTCAGGAATTTAGCACCCACCCATGACTAGCTCCATAATCCAGCATGTGGTAAAGTACGTGGCTTCTAGGTTTGTGTAGGGTAATTCCTTACCCATGGTTTTAGTTACCTATTACCCTAAACTACTAGATTAAAAATTCCCAAAATAGGGCTGGAGAGATGGCTCAGTGGTTAAGAGCACTGACTGCTCTTCCAGAGGTTCTGAGTTCAATTCCCAGCAACCACATGGTGACTCACAACCATCTGTAATGGGATCCGATGCCCTCTTTTGGTGTGTCTGAAGAGAGCGACAGTGTACCCACACACATAAAACAAACAAACAAATAAATATTTAAAAAAATTCCTGAAATAAACAACTCATAGCCTATAAATTGCAGTGTTCTGAGTGGCACGGTAAAGCCTTGTGCTGATCCAGGATGTGAACGACCCTTTTGTCCAGAGAGTCCATGCTGCGTGTGTTACCCACTTATTGTCCACAGAGTTCCCATTTTGGTTACTAGGTTGACTGGAGTGACCTCGGAGTGACTGTGTTCAAGGAATCCTTATTTACTTAGTAAAAGAAGCGTGAGAAGAGCAGTGCGGTCAAATCGGATCTGCCAGAGGGCAGCTGCAGAGAGGTTCCTCAAACTCAACGATGCTACTCTGTGGGAAGAAGGAAAAAAAAAAACCACACGGGCATGGCTTTTATTTTACTGTGTTTCTATAATTGTTCTAGTTTATTAGTATTAATTGATCTCATATCATGTCTAGCTTTTAGATTCAACCTGGTCACATAGGTATGTATGCCTAGGCAGCGACAGGCATGTGGGCTTTGTTCAGTGTCATCATTGTGCACAGTGATGCAGCCTTAGGCAGCACCTATTGGGGAAATCTTCCCTTTCTAGGTTCTGAAGAATTCTCTCTTGGTAGATGTGGAAGGGTAGATATTCAGAGTGGAGACATTCTATGGTTTGGATTTTTAAAAGTCCTTAATGTGTTGAAGGGTTGGTCCTAGTTGCTGGCTCTATTGGGAGGCAGACTTGGTGGAGGAAGGTAGATCAATGGGGATGTGCCCTTGAAGAGAATATTGGGACCTTGGCTGGTTCTCTTTCTGTTTCTGGCCACTGTGTTCTGAGCAGCTTGGCATTGCTATGGGCTCCCTAATGTGATATACAGTCTGTCACAGGCTCAAGGACAACAGAGTCAAGTGTCCACGAACTGAAACCTCGGCACCAGGAACCCAAACAAAGCTTTGTTCCTATGAGTCGTCTGACTAATTTTGTCACACTAATGAAAACCTGACTTACACAGGACTGTAATCCTAAGTACATTGCTGGGAACCACTTTATTTCTTCCGGAGAAGATTTCATTCCAAAAGTTGTTTGTGCAGTGGTTGGAGGGATGGCCAGTATAGGCAAAGCATGGAGACCTAAATTTGGATCCTCAGTGTCCACATAAAAAGCCAGGCATGGCGTGTGCCATACTATCAGTCCCGGCGAGGCAGAGACAGGTGGATCTCATGAGCTTCTGGGTCAGCTACTCAGGTGAATTGAGAAGCTTCAGGATTAGTCAGAGACCTTGTCTGAAAAAAAAAGTGCCACATATGGGCACGTGTACATACATACATACATACATACATACATACATACATACACACACACACACACACTCAAACGCAAACACATGGACACATATGTATGCCTCCTCATGCAAATACATAGACACATATGTGTGCTCCTCCCCACCCCAAAGTTCTACTGAGTTTCTCCATGCAAGTCTGAACACCAGACTTTGGACGCCGGTAGTGTCTGTTCCTTCCTTGGAGAGTTTTTCTGACCTTTATCATTTTAAAAAGCCTGGATCGCATTGCCTGGCTTTTTATTTACACTTTGGACAATTTCTGCCTTACATCTCTAAATCTTTCTGCCCTCGTTCACCTCTTTTGCTCATCTAGGGAGCCTGGTTAAGCTACTTAGCCTCTGGTGTCCAGCTGGGATGGGCTAGTGGGTCCCAGCAGCAGGTTGGAGGGTAGAAGGAGACATCAGGGTTTTCAGTCCTTCAGCTCTCTCCTGGCAGGATGAGGGGTGGTGCAGGCTTGGTTTGGGCAGCTCCTTTTTATTGGTAATTTCTTTCTGAATCTCAGGACTTGGTCTCCTTCCCTCCTTTCCCTTTCAGACCTGGTGGGCAGAGCTCCTGCTCTCGCTCATTGGGGCACCTCACACCCTCTGTTTCTCTTAACTTTACCCACACTCTTGTGACTACTTTCTCTCCTAAGCTGTTCTCAATCACCCAATCTGAGGCGAGGCACCCATTTCTTTCTAGAAGACGGCTTCATTTCACACTTCTTCTGTCAAAGAATTAACCCCTAAAGGCTGCTACGGAAATGTCTCCTGCTTCCTACCTCAACACAGGCAGAAGCAGGTCAATTGATGGTGCCTATTTTATCAGATCAAGTTTGTCTTTGATGCCACGGAGATGCAAATGTCTTACTACCATGTGGGGACAGTAACTGTCCTTGCAGCTAATGACTCCGTATACAATTGTCAAATTAATCGGGTGTTTCCTCAACTGATCCAGCCTGGGAGCAATCCAGTTCCCCAAACAAAACCTCACCAGGACGCCTGCAAATGACTGCCTCTGGGCGGCTCCTAATTGCAGGCTATTTATGCGCCTCATTGTGGTAGGCATAAGTCCTTTCACAGTCCATTCACAGGAAAGCACCAGTGGGTAATTGTGGCAGACAGCCTTGAAGATGGTCCCGGATAATTCTCCCCTCCTGGTAGTCAGGCCCCTGTGTAACTCTGGCCGAGCGACTGGAGGCTGGATCTAGGGACTCGCTTTTAATCAGCGGTATGTGGGAAAGTGATGGAATGTCACTTCTGAGATAAGGTTACTAATGACTGGAACTTCTGTCTTGCTGGCATCAATCTGTCTTGCTTCCTCGCTCTGATACATCAGTTCCCACATGGCAAAGGTACGGGTGGCTTCTGACAGCACCTCATGAGTTGAGTCTTGCTGTGGATCCTTCCCTTGGCAAGACGTTTGATGAGGGTTCTCATCAAAAGACCTGTGAGGGACCATGAGCAGAGGACCCGGCTGACCCATGTTTCAAGTTCCTGGACCACAGACTGAATGAGCTGCTGTTTGAGGCTGGGATGATTTCTTTTTTTTTCTTGGATATTTTATATATTTACATTTCAAATGTTATTCCCTTTCCCTGTCCCCCCTCTCCCATACCCTCTCCCTCTGCTTCTATGAGGATGGTTCCATTCCCACCCACCCACTCCCACCTCACCGCCCTGGCATTCCCCTACACTGGGGAATGAAGCCATCACAGGACCAAGGGCTTCTCCTCCTACTAATGCCAGACAATGCCATTCTTTGCTACATATGTGGCTGGAGCCATGGGTCCCTCCATGTGTTTTTGGTTGATGTCCTTGGGAGCTCTGGTGGGATCTGGTTGGCTGATATTGTTGTTCTTCCCAAGGGGATGGAAACCCCTTCAGCTCCTTCAGTCTTTTCTCTAATTCCTCCATTGAGAACCCCATGCTCAGTCCAATGGTTAGCTGCAAGCATTCACATCTGTATTTGTCAGCTCTGGCAGAGCCTCTCAGGAGACAGCTATATCAGGCTCCTGTCAGCAAGCACCTCTTGGCATCAGCAATAGTGACTGGGTTTGGTGTCTGTATATGGGATGGATCCGCAGGTGGGGCAGTTTCTAGATGGCCTTTCCTTCAGTCTCTGCTCCATTCTTTGTCCCTGTATTTCCTTTAGACATGAGTGATTCTGGGTTAAAATTTTGAAAAAGGTAGGTGGCCCCATCCCCTAACCAGGGGCCTTGCCTAACCTCTGGATATGGTGGGATAATTTCTTACACAGAAACAGGCAGGTGATACCCCAGTGTAGCCCAATGTGGGGCAGGATCCAAGGATGACTTACATTCTGTTCCTTACAACAAATAGACAAACTGGTCAATCCATGAGGGCTCTGTGTGTCCTCAGCTCTTTTATTGTGAAAAAACAAAACAAAACAATCTTCTCCCTATCTTTTGTTCCTTTCTCTGAAACCACAGAGAGAAAATGTCTAGTAAAGTAGAAGCAAAATTGAAGAATGCTTTTCCCTTTTCTCCCTCTCCGGAGTCTTTGCATGCATGCAGTAGGGTTCCGCTGAACCCTCTTGAGTAGCTAGGCTTACAGCTATGCACTACCAGGCCCACTTCTCATCGTATAGTGGTGAATTCTATTTTTTTCAACACTCAGAAGAAACCCAGGGCCTTGTGTATTTTAGGCAAGTGTTCTACATTGAATATGTCCTCAGCCAAAGAATGATATTTTCTGGGTTTTTGATTCCTTTGCCCATTTGGCAGAAAATTAATTCTTTTTTACTTCTTCCCACAAAGTTGCTGCCAAATGCCTTAAGTTCAGAAGCGGAGGGATGCCCTCTGGGTTACTATAGCCCATCTTTCTTGGACAGAGCAGTTGATAGGGATGTAAAATAGTAGTCGATGGAAAATATTCAGGACGAGGACCTCTCAGCTTATTGTTGTCTCACTACTCAATAACTTAAAGGTATTATACATGCAAACGAAACCCAAACGCAAATGCCCTTATGATGTTCGAGTTGAGTCACCCTGTTGTGTGTGGTACAACCACTGTAAAAAAGCTCTGGGCTTTAGCTGCGTGGCTGCAGAAGCAGAGTTAGGTAGGCAAATATTGGCTAGAGATTCAAGACTATGTATCTGTGGAACTTGATGAAATGATTTTAGAGGCTAAGGCTGTGAAATCATTCCAGCGAAACGGTGGGGTTGCCGCGGAACGTGCCTGCGTGCTTGTTTCAAGCTGGTGGATCCCCGGGGCAGGGACCTGTGACGTACCTTAGGCTGCTGTAGGAATAAATGTATGTGTTTATGTCGCCGTTTGAAATCGGAAGCCAGTGAGCCAGGAAAAACCCAGTGGAGCAATTACAGTAATGAGTAAACAAAGAAATATGAAGGGAAACCCCAAGAGATGGAGTTAAAGAAATACACCAGACCGCGGCATGCAAGGGTGACCTGCTCTCAGCTCTCCCTTTGGCTGCGTGCTGTAAGAACGACATCTTACGCGTTTTCTCACCTCACCTCAGACTTGCTTCTTGTTGCAGTTTGCTTCTGAATCTCTCCCAAAGTCCCATATTAAAGGTTTCGTCCCTGCTTGATGGTACTGGGAGGTGGTGGAAAGTTTTGAGGTGAGACCCAGTTTCCTTGTCACTGGGGGTACACCCCCAAATGATAGGGAGACCTTGCCTTTTCTTCTTTTCTTTCTTACTTAAAATCTTCATGTATAATCTTTATTTAAACCATAACTTGAACATACAGCTATTCAAACATATATGTATACACACCATTTAGTCAGAAAGTTGAACACTGACTATATATTGAATATTACTGAATTGTTAATAATAATTAGGTTCTTTTGCCTTTTAAAATGTTTTTACTTGAAATAGAATTCTATCATTTCTTTCCCTCTAGTCTTTCTTAACTATCCTTCAAAATCTCCCCATGTTTTCCTCTAACTCTCAAGTTGACAGTCTCTTTTTCTTTGATTGTTATGTACATATATGTATATGTATATGCAGATACAATTATGTATACATACAACTGGCTGAGTTCATTTCTGTTGTTGGTATGTAATGGTTTTAGGGATGACCACTCTACATTGGACAACAAATAAGTGAGTTCATTCTGGGAGAGGCTAGCTTTCCATCTCCCAGCAGTCATTGCTGCCTGTTCCCAGCAGTCATTGCTGCCTGTTCCCAGCAGTCACTGGTGCTTGTAGCTCTTTGCTTTAAGCTTCCTGGCCATGAGGTGAATGTTGTTCTCTACCATCTGCTCCTGTTATAGTGTTCTGTTACCTTATTCCAACACGAGCCAAAATGAACCATTTCTTTACAAAATGTTGCTTCTCGCAGGTATTTTGTGACAGTAATGGAAACTAATTAACACACAGGGCCGATTTCTACTCAAGATTGGAATTATACTTGAAATGAAATTTGATATAGCCATCCAATGGAATATTATTTAGTAATTAAAACAGTTATTCTCAACCCGTGGGTCATGACCCCTCTGGGGGCTCAAATGACCCTTTCAGAAGAGTTACATATCAGACATCTTGCATATCGGATATTTACATTATGATTAATTCATAGCAGGAGCAAAATTACAGTTATGAAGTTGCAATAAAATAATTTTATGGTTGGGGATCACTACAACATGAGGAACTGTATTAAAAGGTCGCAGCATTAGCGAGGTTAAGGGGCATTGAGTTAAAAGGTATGAAGCACAGGCAGTCAGACCTATAAAGGCAGAATGGAGGATGATAGTTTCTAAGACTCAAGAGGGGTTGGGGAGGGATTCTTATTAATGGGTATATTATTTCAGTTTTTACAGAATGAAAAGAATTTTGGAGGTGGATGTGTGAAAGGGTGCTTTTATACCACTGAACTGCACATTAAAAACACCGAAGACTTACCAAAAAAGAATTACTGAGACGGGCTACAAAGCGGATAGAGCTTGACAACCTTATGCTAAGTGAAATAAGTCAGATACAAAATACACCCTATGCATTACATAATTCCATTTCTGTGAAATGACCACGGTAGGCTGATCTGTAGAGACAAAAATAGACTTCTCCTGCCGGAGGCTGATGGGAGGGGCTGGGAAAACGGGGTGACCGCTGGCAGGAGTGTAATTTCTCTTTCGGGGTGATGAGAATGTTCTAAAATAAATTATAGTGAGAGCCGTACCCCTTTGTGAGTATATGAGAACCCTCGGAGTGATAAGACTTACACAGTAAATTTCATTGTATATGAATTGCATTTCAATTAAGGCTGCTAAAAGCAGCCCGAATGGCTAACCTGAATGAGGGGGTGTTGCTCGTTAGCTGTGCCCTGTGCAGTCTCAAGTGAGAACAAATCCGGTTTGGATTACAGGGTGTGGAGGGCGAGCTGTTCTCAAAGGAGGTCTTTCTCAAAGCTGGGCCCCAGGATGAGAGGGAAGCACAGTGGGGGCTCTGGGTCAGCAGGGCTCACGTTTGCAAAGTCAGTCAGTCAGGGGTTGAAGAATGATTTAAAAACTCTGCGTCAGACTGGGCCCAGAGGTGCAGGGTTGAGACTGGAGGAGCATCCTGGCTACACACAGCGGCTCATCGGAAAAACGGCAGCAGCAAGGACTTTTGTCAGCACTGATCATGTGTAGTCTTTCCTTTGCCATCATTCCATAAACAATGCTGTGTAGCAAACTTGTATGGGCCGTCCACGTACCATGAGGTATTCCGAGTCATCTAGAGATGGTTAAAGAGAGGCTGGGAAGGAGCTTGCATGCAGGCACCATGCGACTATACACGTGGGACCTGAACATCCTCCAGCTTTGATGGCCACGGCCTATTTTGGAACCAACCCCCACAGACACCAAAGGACAACTATATGCTGTTACAGAACAGATGAGAGAAGAAACATGCCTTCTTAGAGCCTTACGGTGACTTTGCATGGTTTTCAGAACCAGAACTAACATTCTTAAGGTGACAAACAAGACCCAGTGTGAGCTGTCTTTACTTAATTCAGTCACACTAGAATCCTGGATGTTCCTCCACGCCCACCCCTGCTCCTTCTATGGGGCTGAGTCTTTCCTGACTGTTCTCTCTGCCTCTGAGGCACTCCCATCAGGTCTCTCAGGATTTACTCACTCATCCCTGTTTTTGGACCAGCATCTTCCTGACCACTTCACATAAGAGTGTGTGCTCCACATGGTCTGTCTTGCTTCTCTGCCTAACTTTTCTCCACAGCATCCCTCATCTGCATGGTTTATTGAGTCTGCTGGTTCCTTGCCTGTCTCCTCCACCCCAGCTCAGAGTGGAACTCAGAGTGCGCTCCAAAGCTCAGAGACCTTTGTCCATCTTGCTCATGCTCAGCACCTAGAGCAGAGGCGAGAGCAATAACAGGCATTCAACACGTCCTTACCAAGTAGATGAATGGAAGCTCCCGTGTGTTCAAGAAACCATGGCAGCTGTTAAGGCAATATCAACATCTGATAAACACTACAGGGCAAGGCCATACAAGTTGCTGAATTGAATTCATTTTAAGTAGCTAACTCTTGGCTTATACAAATAGGGATAATCATTCTTTCATTGATACAATTGCCCTTACTTTTAATTTTGTTTGCTACTAGGGGAATTGTTAAACATAATGTTACTAATTTATTTTTCTGAAACATTTAAATCTTTTTATTTTTCTTTTATGTGATTCTTTGCTGTGTATGTCTGCCTGTTTACCACATGTATGTAGTGTCCATGGAGGCCTTAAGAGGGCATTGGATCCTCAGGAACTGGAGTTACAGACAGTTGCGAGCCTCCTTGTGAATGCTGAGTCCTCTGCAGGAGCAGCCAATGCTCTTAACCACTGAGGCATCTCTACAGTCTTCCACAAAACATCACCTAAAAGGTGAGACTTTTCAGAACGTCTTCAAGATTGGGTATGTGGAATTGCCCAAGTAAAAGCAGCAAAGGGCCCAAGTTGGTGACGGCTATTGATGGTGATGGCTAGTCCAGGGGTCTAGGGCTTCTACTTGCTGGTGTTTTCTGAATTGAGAGAATCATGGCATATATAGTACGCATGCCCTGTTCTGTTGCTGTGATAAAATATTTTGACAAAAGCAAATTAGGGGGAAAGGGTTTATTGCAGCTCACAAATTCCAGGTTACAGTCTATCATAGCAGAGAAGTCACAGTGGCAGTAGGAATACGGAGGGAGTTGTGCCCATCGGATTCATAGTTAGAGCAATGAACTAATGCATTCATGCTTGCACTCAGTGGATTTTCCCCACTCTTACACAGTTCACGATCTCTTGCCTAGGGAAATGTTGCCAACCACAGTGGTTGTCTTCCCAACTCAACATAATGAAGATCTTCCCAGACATGCCTACAGGCCAACCTGATCTACAAAATCCTTCATCGAGACTTTCTTCATAGGTGACTCTAGGTTGTAAAGGGTTGAAAATTAAAGCTAACCACTACAACTCTGCCCACCCCCCTTAAACTTGATATACAAACACAGCACTTTAAGCTGTAACCTTCCACTCCTTGTCCCCAGAGTCTCATGATGTAAACACAGTCCAACCTTAAAAGTCCCCACAGTCATTAAAAACATTGAACACTTTAAAAGCAGAACGTCTCTTGTTTGTGATTTCCTGTAAAATAAAGAATAAGCTATATATTTGCAATATATAATATCACGGGCTAAAAATTCTCATTGAAAAATGGAAGAATCAACTAAATAATGAGGACTGAGGGAGGATGCATGAATCTCACCCAGGAGGGAAAACAAAGTAATCATTGGAGGTGGATGGAGGGAGGGAACCTGGTGGGAATATGAGATGGGTGTGGGGACAGGGCTTGTGGGAGAGAACTGGGAGTGAGAATGGGAATTGGTAGGGGCATCTTCGGAGTACCTGGAGACATGGGATGGGGGAGGCTATGGAGAGTCTATGGTGGTGACCCTAGCTGAGACTCCTACCAGCAGGGGATATGGAGACTGAAGTGGCCACCTTCTGTAGCTAAGAGGGAATTCCAGTGGAGGGAGGGGAATATCTACCTACCCACAAAACCTTCAACCCAAAATTTGTCCTGCCTACAGGGATAAAGAGGGAGCAGAGATTGAGGGAACGGTCAATGAATGACTGACTTGACTTGAAACACATCCCATATAAGACAGCCAATACCTGAAAATACTAATGATACTCTGCTCTGCTTACAGTCCGGAGCCTAGCACAACTGTGTCCTGAAAGGCTCCATTCAGCAGTGTGTGGAAGCAGATGCAGAGACCCACTGCTCTGGGAGTCTTGTGGAAGCATGCAGGATAGAATTGAGCAAGTTGGTGGGGTCAAGAACACCACAAGAAGATCTACAGAGTCAACTAATCTGGGCCTACAGGCCCAGACTGAACCACCAACCAAAGAGCATGCAGGGGCTGGACATAGACCTCCTATACACTTGTAGCAGATGTGCAGCTTGATCGTCATGTGGGTCCCCTAACAATTGGAGCAGAGGCTGGCTTTGATTTGATTGCCTGCCATTGGATCCCCTTCCCTTAACAGGACTACCTAGTTGAGCTGCAGTGGAAGAGGGATTTGCTTAAGCTTACTCTGACTGGATGTCCCAGGGCAGGGTATACTAACGGGGCTTTGGGAAGAAGAAAGGGGGGGTTTGTAAGAATGGAACTGGAAGGAGAGGAGAGAGGGGATGTGATTGGGATGTAAATCGAATAAATAAATAGATAAGAAAAGAAAATGAAAGGATCAGGAGGCCATAGCTAAGAGTGATCAAAACAAAACCTGGAATCCATCAAATCCACAAACCATGTCCAGTCTCTTAGGCTTGTAATGTAATTGGCTGGGCTCCAAAGGGCTTGGATAGCTCCATCCTTTCAGTTCTGTTACCCTAGCATGGAGATTCTCTCTAGGCTGGATCTACTCCATGTCTGCAGCCTTCCTTGGTAGACATACCACAGTGCTAATAGTTCCAATCTCTATCTATCTATCTATCTATCTATCTATCTATCTATCTATCTATCTATCTATCTATCTATGGCATTATAGGTTGTGTCTGGCTGACAATTAAAAACCAGTACAGCATGTTTCTGGACAAAAACTTCAAAACTTAACAATTTCTATCTTTGAAGATCTCCTATAGGGCCCCAAAGCCAATTTTCTACATAAAATGTGTCCTATATTTAGAATCAAGTGCATCTAAAATGCACTTTGCAACTTGTGAAAAAATTCTTCTAGCCATTTCATACAGTACTGTAAGACCAAGATGTGATTTGAAGTCTGCCAACACTAAGTTTCTTTGGTATGTGTCTGGACCCTAGACTCCTTAGTGTGTTTGTCTGTAATATAATGCTCTCTTCTCTGAAGTTCTAGCATGCATTTGGCAAAGCAGCTTATATTTGCCAAGGGTTGAGCATCCTGAGAATGATCTCTTCTGCGATTTCTCAGTAAAAGAAAACTCAGAAGAAATGGATCTCATGTTCACCATTTATGGAAGTAGAACTACAGAATTTAAGAATAACGGGGGTCTGAGGAGATTTATCAGTGGTAAAAGCACTAGCTGTGTGAACACGAGGACCCGACTTCAAATTCCCAGAACCCGTGCAAAAGCCATACTTGTCGAATGAACATCTGGGATCCTGGTGCTTCTACAGTTAGGAAGTGGAGCAAGCCAGCTCTTGGGTCACAAAGCTGCTGTGTACAGCAGTGAGCAACAAGGGACCCTGTGTCAAGGCAGAGTTGAGGATCAACATAAGTTATGACCTCTGCGTATGCCCCATGGCACATGTGTGTCTGAATTCAGAATCCAAGGTACACACACACACACACACACACACACACACACACACACACACAGAGAGAGAGAGAGAGAGAGAAAGAGAGAGAGAGAGAGAGAGAGAGAGAGAGAGAGAGAGAGAGCTAAGACATAATAATAGGTAGGGAAAAGATTTATCTAAGCAGTCAAGACTAGGGCCTATTTCCATTTGCAAGAAGAAGGTGGGAGGATTAGTTAGCAGCCAGTGGGTAGAGGACGCCCACAGCCGTGGCAGGCCCCTAGGATTCCTTTAGTGAATTGCAAAATGGTATTAATATTGTACGGGTAAATGTAAAAAGTGGCTCTTCTGTTTGGGATGGGTGGATATATCAAAAGCACCTTTCCTTTAGGCTGAGAATCTTTGGGCCAGGCTAGGTGGCTTAACCCACAAGAAGCAGGAATCATTGGATATTTGTCCCCATTGATCACCCTGACTTGTGCCTTTGTACAGAGGGCACACATACCAAACAAGCAGGAGGGGATCCACTATTATCTTTTATCATAAAACCCAGCAACTCAGTAGGAAGAGTATTTTAAAATTTGAATGAAGTGGATTTAAGCTTGCATATAGTAGACAAGGGATGCCATTCTTGGTGAAAGACGCTACACGGCAGGAGTAAAGTCTACCTTTATCAGAGCTAGAAGCTTGGCTTCAGGTTAACTCAATCAACAGCTTGGCTCCCTCCCCAGAGAAAGAATTAAATCGCTTGATTGAAAGGAGCTCGTGTGGCACACCTGAAGAATTTGATTGTGCCTGTGTTTATTCTAAAGCTGATTCGAACACTGACACTTGAATATATAGGTAAGAGGGACCAACTTGGTTTGAAATAGGCTTTCTTATTCTTTTTGGTTTATTGGTAACTACGAGTTGATTTATTCCCCCCCAGATAGTTCAAAGCCTCTTCTGTTTTCGCTCAGGGAATAATGTTTTTATTCATTCCGAAGATGTAATATTTCTGCTAACAGCAGAGAAAGATAACGAAGATAAGAACCCCCAGGGCTCTTTGAAGACAAAATGCTATTCTGAATTGGATATTCATTATTGTGAGGGGATAAATCTCCAAATCTGGGTTTTACGAGTTTAGGTTTGTTTGTCTAATGGATTTCTTTGTTTAAACTTCAGGTGCATGCATGATCGTTTTGAAGAGCTGAGAGAGGGATGAACGCTGTGTGGTTTTTAAGTCTTTTCAAAGGCATTTGAAAACTTGTTTTGGGTTCAGTGGAGCTAATTTCTTCACTCCAAAACATGCCGAAATGACTGTTCCCACTTCTACACCCGAAAGGAGGGAGCAGATTTTCAATTATAGTTTCTTTGACCCCAGAGCAGGGACAGTTAGAGGTCTTCTTGAGGGGTTAGGAGTGAAGATGGGGTGGCATTCCTACTGCCAGAAGCACAAGAAGCCGGCCGAGGAATCCCTGGATTAGGATTGGTGGCCTGGGAGTGGATTATTGTTCTTCAATGATTGGTTACTATTGGGATCGTTAAATAAACTGAAATGGGAACTTTAGGATTCTTTGGAAAGTCAGTTGTGCTGGATGGTGTTTTGCTGGGGCAAACACACGAGGGAGCATTTAGCTGACGCAGACACAAGTGAAAGAATGTTCTGCTGATGCAAGCACGTGAAAGGACTTGTGGTGCAGGATTGTATTGGCCAGCCTTACATGTTGAGCTCCATTTGTCGGGGCTCCCTAGAAAGAAATGCACCAAAAACCTTCTGGTGGCCTGCGGGAGTTTCTTGCCACTTCTGAGAACTTGGGCTGATTGGCAGAGTGATGAGGCAAGACCTGTGGAAGGCACGTGATGTTTGGAAGGCGTATAAACACCGACTTGACAGATGGTGGGGGAGGCGGAGCTTAGCCTGTGTTTAGAGCTAGCTGTGCGACACTCATTGGTCTGGCGTCTTCGCTGATCTTCCGTTTGCTGAGAGGGGCACAGCTGAGAACTTTTCCTGCTGTTGGCCCTGGTTCCTCCTGCTGATTAGTGCTAAGGCTGAGGCCTGGCTGTCTCTGCTAGGTCACGCCACCATTTCTGATTCATGTTTGCTGTCCCAACTGTACCAAACTGGACTGCTGGTAAATCTGCGAAGTGTTCGAGAGTGCCTAGAGCTGCCTCTGCCGACCTGTGCCACCCGACAACTCAGGTAAGATTTGCAGCAAAGAACCATTTCTAAACAGGTTCACTTCCCCTGTATCCTTTCTTTTCTACTCCCTCTGGTGGGTGGTTGGATAGAAGGGAGGTTAAAGCATTTAAGAACCATCATTAAAAATAGGTGTTAAAGATTAAAGTTACAGTAAACTATGGGTTGAAAGGACTTAGAAGTGTCCACAGTGTTAGTGGGATGGACTCTTGTTACCTGTGCACACGGACAGCTAGCTTGAGTCTGAAATGGCCCACACACGCTTACGCTTCACATAGTTGTTCTCCTGCTGGTTTGGAAGCTGTGAAACCTGTAGGAAGCGGCGGCAGATAGTGGAAGTAGGTCATTAGGAGTGAGATTTTAATGATTGTAGTGGCTCCTGGTTCCTGTCAGTCCCTCTCTGCTTCCTGGTTCACTGTTATGTGAGCAGGGTCTGCCATTCATTCCAACCATTATGGACTCAGCTCAGCCATGTCTTCCCAGGGCCATGAAAAACCAAGTGTGTGAGGGCAGTGTCACTGAGATGTCAATGCAACAAGCTCAGGGATGGAATTGTAGACCAAGGGCTGTAGGAGAACAATGTGATGTTCTGGACTTAGGCTGAAGATGGCAGAAAGGACTGTGGAGCTGGATAGGTTGGTGGAAGAGTCCCACACACCATCTTGAGAGCCCCGTGAAGGCTCTAACAGGAGATGGCATTTGGAACAGATCTGGGCACACTGCAGCTCCTGGGCGATGGGCTGTGTGTGAGTTAAGGTTTCATCACTGTAAGAAGCTGGACAGAAGCAACTTCAAGGAGGGGGATTTATTCTGCTCATGTTTTCAGAGGGTTCAGTCCACCATGCCAGGCAGGGAGCCTGCAGAAGAGCAGGGGAGTTCCCATGGTGGCTGGGGTCAAGGCAATCCAAGTGATCTGTTTCCTCCAGCTATACTTCCTGTTTTCTATCAGCTGCCAATATTGCCACCACACGGGGACTCTGCCAAGTGGCTAATCCATTCCTTAGGCCAGGGCCCTCAGCATCTAAATCTCTCTGGAAAAGCTCTCAGAAACGTCCAGAGTGAGCTTTACTAACTCGCTAGTGCTTCTGAATCCAAAAGAGCAGATGCTTAAGATGAACTGTCACAGGCTGGCACCTTGGGTTCTGTAAATGGAGCTCCTGCCCTAGCATTGAGTCTATCCAGCTTTGCACCTGAATTGTACACTGTTTTTGCAATTTTGTTGACTTCTGAAGTACACGTACCTATCACACAGTGACAAGAATCCACTCTGAGAAATGTGCCATTAAGTTGTGTCCCAGGTCTGGGAACATTACAGCTTGTACTTACACTGGTTAAGACAGCTCCCATATCACCAGGAGACTCAATCTCATGGGACCATTTTCATATTTGTGGCTGTGTCATCAACAGAAGCGTAGTTATCCCTTCTGAGGCTGCACTGTGTTCTTCCTCAGAGCCTCTAGAACTGTGCTACTACTGTGCTTGCGTTGGATGACCGTAATTAATTTTTAAAACCTCATTTGGTTTTGAAAACTCTAACCTCTTATTTTGAAATAGTTCAAAACTCACAGGAGGCACAAAAATAGTGCAGAAATGTTCTTTGCCTATCGCTTGCGTCCCTTGGTGATATTTACATAACCCCATTATGTTGTCGAAACCCGGAAATTGATGTTGGCATAATACTATTCCAATTGATTTTAAGCTTTATTTATTTATTAATTCCTTAATTGATTTAGCTGGGGGAGTTATCCAGAAGCAGCTTACTGCAAACCTTGAATTTCCTGGTCTAAGAAGTTGCAATTTGTCTCCATGATAGGGAACAGCTCATACTTTAGAAAATTTCATGTGACCCCCCTGCCGCGAAGGAGCTGGTATGACTTGCCTCATTATGGGGACTATTACTTGAGAACCATGTGTAGGCAATGAGGATTATTACGTTTTAACCTCTCTCTCTCTCTCTCTCTCTCTCTCTCTCTCTCTCTCTCTCTCTGTGTGTGTGTGTGTGTGTGTGTGTGTGTGTGTGTGTATAACACGGCATGTGTATCCACAGAGGCCAGAAAAGGGACTTAGACACCCCTTGGAGCTGAAGGCACAGGTGGTCCACCATACATGGATCCCAGGAATGAACCTTGGGTCCTCTGGAAGAGTAGCAAGTGTTCTTAACCACTGAACTATCTCTCCAGCCCCAGGTATTTTCGGATTGGTAGCCATGGTGGGGACCAGAAAGTACTCCAGTGGGGCTCCACCTTCTGTTTTTCACTGGTTTCTAGCTGGGGCCCTGGAAATAAAATGGTGAACAGTGTAAGTGGTCCTTGACAATTACACAGAGCTTGAGGTCTTTCTGGAAGACATAGACATTAAATACACAGTCTTCTACATATTATAGACTTTCATGTTGTGGAATTATTCAAATAAAACCATGCTATTATAAATGGTCTTATTTTAATTTAGTTAAATAAGTTGATATACTATAAATAATAAAAATATTAAAACTAATTTGTTTTAGAGTTTCTGTACTGTGATAAAACACCATAACTAAAAGCAACTTGGGGAGGAAAGGGTTTATTTTGACTTATACTTTCACATCACATAGACAGGAACTTGGAGGCTGGAACTGATGAAAAAACATGGAGGAGTGCTGTTTACCAGCTTGCTCCTCATGGCTTGCTCAGCCTGCTTTCATATAGAACCCAGGACCATATTCCCAGGAATGGCACTTCCCACAGGCCAATCTGATGGGGGCATTGTCTCAACTGAGGTCCCTCTTTCCAAATGACTTATTTTGTGTCAAGTTGATAAAATACTGGCCAGAACAGTTGGAGAGATGGCTCAGCTGGGGCCAGGGTGCCTGCAACTCCAGCGCTGGAGAAATAAGACTGGTGGATCCTTAGGGCTCACTGGCCAGCCAGTCTAGCCAAATCAGCAATTTGCAGGTCCAGTGGGAGACTGTCTCAAAAAATAAGATGCCTGGTGTCAACCTCTGGCCTCCACATATACATGCACACATAATACATGTGCACACGTAGAAGCACACGCAAACATTAATAAAAATTATATAATGAAAGATTAAGAACTACTTGGAGACTACAGTGCCTAAAAGACTTGCTGGTAAGAGGAGAGACAGCTCTCTCCCCAACATTGTAGAAGAAATTCTCTCAGACAAAAAGAGAGGTCTTATGTACTGTGACTTCCGTCTTGCAAAGACAAAATTTGGGCAGGGGTGCGTAGATGGACAAAGGCAGAGAGAAATCTAGCCCCTTGGACAAACAGCAGCGTGAAAAAGGCAAGGATGGCTAAGAAGGACCGCCACAGACAGCACTGGCTTTCAGCACTGACCGCGGATGATCTGCAGACGTTGTTCCATCAGTTCAACGTCCTTCAGGTAAGGAATGTGCTCTCTCTCCAAAGACGGGAAACTGAGGTCTGCAGATACTCAGACAGCACAGTTTCTAGGACAGTGGTTCAGCTCACATCTTTGATGAATCTTTTACACCTCACTCCTTGACCCTTAGATAGCCACTCTCTTTCCAACAATTGTTCCAACTTACCTCCAGTTTCTGGCTGGCAAGGTGGCTCAGTGGGTAAGGGAGCTTGCCTTGCAAGCCCTACTATCTGAGTTTGATCCCTGGGACCCAGGTAAAGGTGGAAGGAGAAATGACTCCACAGAATTGTACTGTACACACACACACACACACACACACACACGCGCGCGCACACACACGCACACATGCACACACGCGCACACACACGCACACACACATGCACACACGCGCACACGCACATGCACATGCACACACTCCAATCATCATCATGATCATCATCCTCTACCTCCAGTTCATCTGTAACCACACATTAGGCAACTTTGATTCTTTTCTTTACCACCCTTCCAACCCCCAACACTAGATAGGTTAGAGGGGAGAGGGGGTGTCAATATCATTAGACTACTTCCTGATGATTAGGGATGTCAAGTTCCTTGGGGCAAGTTCGTTGATAGGATGTGTCCAACCAGCAACCAGAAACTAGGACCCAGCAACCACAGCAGGAGCAGCAACGGCCCCCCTCTCAGGGCTCTGGCATTTATATATCCTCTGAAGAGTCTCCAGAATTCCAAATGTCACACAATGGCAGAAAGTATCTGCAGCTGATGAAAATCATGCCCCTGCCAAAGCATGAGGCGAATCACAGTTAGCTGCTGTGGACAATCTGAAGCAGCCCCATACCTCACCCCTGGAACTAAAACAGTACATTCTCACATAACATTTCTGTATTTTTAAAGAAGCCAAAATCCTCACCACATTCATCCACTTCTTTCTTTCTACCCTGCCATCATCACTCTGGGCTTCTAGAACATCTCAACAGGACCTGGCCTCAGTCTCTCAGCTCACATCCACACTTCCTCTTCTGCCTCCTGCCTGGTCTGTTTTCTCAGTGGAAGCCAGAGAATCCTCAAACAAACACTTATCTGATCAAACTGCTGTGTTCATTAAACCTTCAAAAGCTCCCTTACAGTTACTAGAAAATCCCAGACTCTTATCATAAGCTCCAAGCGCAGCATGGGCTGGTCCCCACCAGCCTCTCTGGGCCTCTCTTTCTTCTGATCCTCAGCTGCTGTGCTCTAACCATATGGCCCTCCTTTCATTCTTTAACAACTTCTTAGCTTCCTCTCCCATGGTTTTCACCCTTGCTACCCTGGCTACTTACACTACATTTCCTCCCTCATTGCTCTGACCAGTTCTTATCTTTCCGTGTTTACATCGACTATCACTTCTTTCTCTCTGGAGTGAAGTGAGTCCTACCCCCATCCCATTTAGAGTCACATGTTTTCTTTGGAGCATTCCACAGCACATAAGAACACATGTATGTGGTTTTTATTTAGCATCTATAGCTCCCTAGTAGATTATAAATTCTATGAGGCCAGAGACTGTGTTTTTATTTTTTATTCCAGGGTAGCAATAGCCACACACATTTGCTGAATGAGGAAATAAATGAATGGCAGCTAGAATTGTTGACTATTCTGGCTTTAGGGAGTTTTGTGTGCTCTCCCCTCCCCTCTCAATATTCCCCCTCCCCCTTTCTTCCTTTTCTTTTCCTTTCCTTTTTTCCCTCCCCCTCTTCCCCTTCTCTCCTTTCCTTGACACAATCTTCCTTTGTAGCCCAGTTTGGTCTTGAGCTTGCAATCCCCTGACTCAGTTCATGAAATGTTAGCATCATCTTAAATTAGTTTTTTATTCAGTTGGCATATAAGACGGGGATTTCATTACAGCCTTTCAAACGTTAACGTTCACCCCACCATCCTCCTTTGTGTATTGGTGTCCCACCCCCACGTTCTACCCTCCCCCCAGCCCTTTTCCTCTACCTATGAGGCCTCCGACCCACCTCGGCTTTCATCCTCACTGAGACCCTTTACCTAGTTTTCTCAAGGATGACCAGAGTCAAAGTTACACGTTGACCTAGAAGGCCTAAGAATTTAAAGTGAAGATTTGAAGCTGGAGTCACGTGGGCCGCAGTGAGCAGATGTCTGTCCACGTGGCTGGGTCTCCGCATTGTCACGTGACATTGCCTCTGCGTCTGCAGCAGCCACCTTGACCACAGACATGCGGAGTGCGCTGCCAACCACAGCGAGCGATTGAGTAGTGAGCAGCCGCGTCGGTCCTAAAAGCATAAGATATTCTTAGACGCTTATTTTTATAATTGGTTTTATTATGGAGTTGCTAAAATGGGCCCAAACCATATGTCTCTCTATCGAGAGAAATCTGAGCACTGACTGCGGAAAATCAAACACTGGCAGACATGGGAAAGCTACTTGTGTGACTTTGGAAGTAAGAATCGGTATTTTTTTCATCGCCAAAGAAAAGTCTGGACTTGGAGCAGTCCAATGTGAAATGCAATCAAACACAGTTAAAACTTGTTTGTCTCTTCATTCAAGGTCAGTTGAGAATCACTGAAAAGTACGTGCGGTAACAAAAAACCTGGTGGAGCCTCAAGCTGGAGAAAAGGTTGAAATTATTTTTTGGGCCAAAAAGAGGCAGCCAAGTCGAAAAAGGTGCCCTATTGAGTGCCACCAGCAAATGGGTTCAAAAGATGCACTTGAAAGATTGGAGGAGAGACACAGGCAGACAGTCCTCTATATTTTAATGAAAGAGGACTGGGCTCTCTTGTCAGACTTATGCTAAAGCAGCCTGTGAGGACATGGCAATCCACTTTCTGCTGAGCAATTGTCAGCAGGTTGTGGGGTGTGTGTGTGTGTGTGTGTGTGTGTGTGTGTGTGTGTGTGTGTGTTTGTGAGCACACGTGCATTCATTCATATGTACATAGATGCAGAGAACAGGGTTGAAGTTGAGCATCTTCCTCTAGTACTGGTCTTAGCTTTTGAGACAGGGTCCCTCACTGAACTTGGGCCCACCACTAGGTTAGGCTAACTGGCCAATGAGCTCTCTCTGTTTTTCAGTCTATGCCCCATAGTCCTGGGATTGCAGACTTGGGCTGGACTTCTAGCTGTTCCGTGGTTGCCGGAGCTCAGAACTCAGGCCCTCATGCTTGCACAGCAAGTGCTTTAACTCTCCCAGCCCCTCGTAAGTCATTTTCAATGAAACACTCTCTTCTTCCCTTCTGATATTTGCCATTCGGTTCCAAAGATCCCCTGTGTCTGCGTTCTTGATGTGTTTGACCCTGGAGGGCCGCCGTCCATCAGTGAGCCACGGTGGGGGTCCACGTTCCTGGAAAGATCACTCAGCACTGCAGCATCTTACGAATCACATCTTGCAGGGAGTTTCTCGTCACTTGTTTTTTCTGGTGGCAGTTAATGTATTCTTCCACGAGAACAATTAAACAACATCTTTAGTGATGTTTTGGAAAGAGGGGTTGTAATTATGTGCTCATGGTAGAAATGTAAGCAGCGCTAAGGCTGTTCAGGGGAAGGGAAGGCTGCCTTCTGATTGGAGATCTCAGAAGAAAGGTTTCCTGGCTGTGTGCACAGAGTCTGTGCTAGCTGTGTGCCTGCCTCTGAATATGTTTCCTTTTTCTTCAAGGCAGCAGTAATGCTGTATTTTCTACTTTTTGGGAGTGTCAGGGGGGTGGGAAGGGGTGTGGGTTGGGAGGGGGAACACTGCATAGAAGAAGGGGAGGGGGGATGGGAATAAGGGGCTCATGGCTGGGAAACCGGGAAAGGGAATAACATTTGAAATGTAAATAAAAATATCCAAAAAAAACCCCAACCCAACCCCCAAGACAAACAAACAAATAAACAAACACTCAAACAACCCCCCCAAAACAAAAAACAAATTGAAGTGAAATTCACATAAAAGCAACCCTTCCCCTTTCCATTTTCCTGTGTGTGTGTGTGTGTGTGTGTGTGGGTGGGTGGGTGTGTGGGTGTGTGGGTGTGTGGTGTGCATGTATATTTATGCATATTGGCATGTATGCGCTAAGTGATGTGGGAGTGTATGTGCACACGTGCATGCATGCATGTGAGGCCCCACAGTGATGATGTTGGGAATCATCCTGAAGCACTATTTCACTTTATTCATGGAGGCAGGGTCTCAGATCCAGAGCTTGCAGAGTTTGCTCTGGCAATCTGCTGCCTCTACCTTCTGAGGCTAGGATTCTAGGTGGGCCTCCATGCTCACTAAGCATTCCTGTGGGTTTCTGGAGATCTGAACTCTCGTCCTCAGGCTTATTCAGCAAGACGTTTAACCACTGAGTCATCTTCTCAATTTAACCTTTCTTGTAACCTGTATGTAGTATGCATGCATGTATACACGTGTGTGTGTGTGTGTGTGTGTGTGAGAGAGAGTGTGTGTGAGTGTGTGTGTGTGAGTGTGTGAGTGTGTGTGTGAGTGTGTGTGTGAGTGTGTGTGTGTGTGTGTAGGTTTGTGCATGTGTGTGAGGATGTCAGAGGACAATCGTGCATGTCACCCTTAGAAATACCATCCATCAAGATGTCTCATTGGCTCAGACCTTACCAGGTGAGCTTGCTTGGATGGCCCAGGCGCTGCAGGGACTCTCCTGTCTCCACTTTCCTAATTGGGATTATAAGTGAAAGTTGCTCTATTATTGTGCACGATTGATAGCCTCTAATGCTTTCACAAGGCTGTGCAATCACCACCTCATATCACCTCAAATATTGAATTCTCTTTTGTTGTTTCTTGTTAGATTTCACTTGGTTTGGGAAAGTGTCCCTTGAAGGTCCATGTGTTAGATGCCACCAGGGATGCACGAACTTTTAGAAGGTGGGTCTTGCGGTCCTTAGGTCACTGGGAGCATACCCTTAGAGGGAATCAGGGGACCCCAGTCTCTTAGCCACACTGCATCCCAGTTCATGATGTGAGCAGTTGCTTCTCCATGTGCTTCCTCTATCCAAACACCCAATGCCATGGGGCGATTGTTTCACCAGAACTGTAAAGCAGAGTAACTATTTTCTCTTTATAAGTTAGTTGCCTCATGTTGTTTAATTACAGCAACAGAAAGCCAACTAAACGGTACATCATTGAATGCATATTTATCTCCATTTCGGCCTTCAGCGACTCTTGCGCCAGACCTGGGGATGAGCTTGCTTGGTGTTGCACACTAGTGGAGTGCCGATTCACTGAAGCTGGCAGGTCTTTTAGAGTTCTGTTTAGAACTATAGAATGCTTTCTGGAATGGCACTCCAGCCAGTAACGGAGCACGGGGCTTCTGTCAAGGCTGATCCTCTCTCTAGTAAGCATTTTTGCTGATTCCAGAATAGCAGATCTCTTGTTAGCTTTACACTTTTCTTTTCTTTTTTTTTTTCTTTCAGGAGCTGGGGACCGAACCCAGGGCCTTGTGCTTGCTAGGCAAGCACTCTACCACTGAGCTAAATCCCCAACCCTACACTATGTTTTAATGGCCTCCTCTGTCCATTACCCTCTCCCCGCATTTTCCCTCCCCGGTGCTATTCCTTATGAAACCTCTTACACTCTACCTCTGCATGTGCTTTGTGGAAAGCCCAGTGAACACACGCGGTATTTCCTGGATCCTGAGCCCTGATGGTTGGCATTAGAATTGCTTCCAGTCTTTTTGCATTGCAGATAGTTCCGAACGCAAATCTTCGTACACGCTTCTCTGCAAGAAACCAGGAGGCCAGACTTCTAGAGGTCGAATTGTGGATTGCTTTAAAAACTTGCATTTACAGATAGATCCATGCTTATCACCCTGTACAAAGCTTAAGTCCAAGTGGATCAAGGACCTCCACATCAAACCAGACACACTCAAACTAATAGAAGAAAAACTAGGGAAGCATCTGGAACACATGGGCACTGGAAAAGATTTCCTGAACAAAACACCAATGGCTTATGCTCTAAGATCAAGAATCAACAAATGGGATCTCATAAAACTGCAAAGCTTCTGTAAGGCAAAGGACACTGTGGTTATGACAAAACGGCAACCAACAGATTGGGAAAAGATCTTTACCAATCCTACAACAGATAGAGGCCTTATATCCAAAATATACAAAGAACTCAAGAAGTTAGACCGCAGGGAGACAAATAACCCTATTAAAAAATGGGGTTCACTTCTCACCTTTCAGCAGGTTGCCTTTCAAATGAAGTCTTTCCTAATTCCTCTAATTGGATGTGTCTCTAAACCATGATAACTTTATTCTTCCAAAATGCACCTGGTTTCTCTGAAAAAAAAAATGGGGTTCAGAGGTAAACAAAGAATTCACAGCTGAGGAATGCCGAATGGCTGAGAAACACCTAAAGAAATGTTCAACATCTTTAGTCATAAGGGAAATGCAAATCAAAACAACCCTGAGATTTCACCTCACACCAGTGAGAATGGCTAAGATCAAAAACTCAGGTGACAGCAGATGCTGGCGAGGATGTGGAGAAAGAGGAACACTCCTCCATTGTTGGTGGGATTGCAGACTGGTACAACCATTCTGGAAATCAGTCTGGAGGTTTCTCAGAAAATTGGACATTGAACTGCCTGAGGACCCAGCTATACCTCTCTTGGGCATATACCCAAAAGATGCCTCAACATATAAAAGAGACACGTGCTCCACTATGTTCATTGCAGCCTTATTTATAATAGCCAGAAACTGGAAAGAACCCAGATGCCCTTCAACAGAGGAATGGATACAGAAAATGTGGTACATCTACACAATGGAATATTACTCAGCTATCAAAAACAACGAGTTTATGAAATTCGTAGGCAAATGGTTGGAACTGGAAAATATCATCCTGAGTGAGCTAACCCAATCACAGAAAGACATACATGGTATGCACTCATTGATAAGTGGCTATTAGCCCAAATGCTTGAATTACCCTAGATCCCTAGAACAAACGAAACTCAAGACGGATGATCAAAATGTGAATGCTTCACTCCTTTTTAAATGAGGAAAAAGAATACCCTTGGCAGGGAAGGGAGAGGCAAAGATTAAAACAGAGACTGAAGGAACACCCATTCAGAGCCTGCCCCACATGTGGCCCATACATATACAGCCATCCAATTAGACAAGATGGATGAAGCAAAGAAGTGCAGACCGACAGGAGCCGGATGTAGATCGCTCCTGAGAGACACAGCCAGAATACAGCAAATACAGAGGCGAATGCCAGCAGCAAACCACTGAACTGAGAATAGGTCCCCCGTTGAAGGAATCAGAGAAAGAACTGGAAGAGCTTGAAGGGGCTCGAGACCCCGTATGTACAACAATGTCAAGCAACCAGAGCTTCCAGGGACTAAGCCACTACCTAAAGACTATACATGGACTGACCCTGGACTCTGACCTCATAGGTAGCAATGAATATCCTAGTAAGAGCACCAGTGGAAGGGGAAGCCCTGGGTCCTGCTAAGACTGAACCCCCAGTGAACTAGACTATGGGGGGGAGGGCGGCAATGGGGGGAGGGTTGGGAGGGGAACACCCATAAGGAAGGGGAGGGGGGAAGGGGATGTTTGCCCGGAAACCGGGAAAGGGAATAACACTCGAAATGTATATAAGAAATACTCAAGTTAATTAAAAAAAAAACTTGCATTTACACTTTTTGATACAAATTTTATAGCTTTCTCCTCCTCCCACAAAATTCCAAAGGCAGAGAGAAGCATTTTCTCATAACTTCGCCAACTGCGTGTTATCGCACCAAAAAATGTTCCCCATTTTATAGGTATTATGTCATAGCTGTTTTAAATTGCCCTTATTTTAAGAAAGAGTAAAAAAATATGTGCACATGTGGGTGCTTGTGGTGGGGTCACAGGCAGTCATGAGCTGCCTGATGAGGGTGCTGGAAACCCAGGTCAGGCCTGTGCAGGAACAGCAATCTTGCTAGCTCCTTGATGTTCTTTTATGACAATTGAGATTGAGTCTTTTAAAAATTGCTTAAAGTGAAGCCAAACAAATGAAGAATAGCATTTCATATTAAAATGAGTATTGTACAAACAGTTTGCATTGGAGTTTTAAAGAGAAAACAATTTAAACCCTCTGCCTGTACAGGGCTATTTCCTGCTAAGTCCTCTTTTTTGGGCTGCTAGGGAAAGTATGATTAGCTAGATATAGCAGGGCAGTCGGACACACGAACTCACAGCACTTGTGATAACACAAGACTCACACAGCTCAAGCCAGACAAAACCCAGGGTGTAGGGGGAGGAGGGCAGGAAGTCCCACCCCTAGCTGAGGAGCTACTGGTAACTGATGGTTGCTGAAAGAGAGAGGGAGAGAGAGACGGAAAGACAGATATTTTTCTTTAAGGGTGTGATCCTGGTTGACCAAAGCCTAGTGGATGGCTAGGTATCTGACTATATAAACAGGAAAACTTGACTCAATAAGTTTTCAAAAACGATGAAGACACAGCGTTGGATGGGTATGGAATGAATATGAAAAAAAATACATGGTGTAAAATTCTCTAAAAATTAATAAAACTTTGAGAAATCTTGTATTTGATTTCAAGATTTTTCTTCTTTTACTTTTACTTGTATGTGTGCATCTATGTCTCTATGCATGTCTGTGTATTGTGTGTGTATCTGTGTTAGTGAATTGAATTATATGTCTCTGTGTGCATATATGTTGTGTGTCTGTGTGTTTACATGTGTGACTCTGTGTGTGTGTCTCTGTGTCTGCATGTGTCTATGTGTTGTGTGTATCTGTGTCTATATATTGAATTATATGTCTCTATGTGTATATGTATTGTGTATCTGTGTGTCTATGTCTGTGTGTGTCTATGTGTGTCTGTATGTTGTGTATCTGTGTCTATGTATTGAATTGAATGTCTCTGTGTGTATATTTGTTGTGTGTCTGTGTGTCTACGTCTATGTGTGTGTCTCTGGGTGTGTGTGTATCTGTGTCTTTGTATTAAATTATGTCTCTGTGTGTATATGTGTTGTGTATCTGTGTCTGTATAAGTGTCTGTGTCTATGTGTGTGTGTCTGTATTTATGTGTGTCTGGGTGTTTTGTGTGTCTCTGTGTCTATGTATTGAATTGTATTTCTCTGTGTGTATATTTGTTGTGTGTTTGTATCTGTGTCAGTGTCTGTCTCTGTGTGTGTGTCTCTCTGTGTGTGTCTGTCTCTGTGTGTGTGTCTCTGCATGTGTGTGCTGTATGAGTGCAGGTGCCTTGGAGTCTGAAGAGGGCTCCCCGGAGCTGGAATTCCACGCAGCTGTGAGTAGGAAGACAATGAAACAAAGAGCTCCATGGTGAGATACAGATTTTATAGATTGTCTTGTTAAGTTTTGTGGTGGAAGAGAATTTTTATCAGAGAGGAGGAAGGTACTGGAAGGTGTATGGCTTGAACTGGGCTGTATAGTAGTTTTCTAGATAAAGGCAAGAAAGAATGGTTTTGGTACACTGTGACAAAATGACACAGATAGGGTGGCTTATAAAATGTAGAACTTTATTTCCCACAACTGTGGAAGCTGGGAGATCCACAATCAAGGAAATGTGAAGTCAACTGAGACTCAACAGATGCCACTCAGTCTGTCCTTATCTGTCTCTTTCTCTGTGTCTCTGTGTCTCTGTGTCTCTGTCTGTCTGTCTGTCTGTCTGTCTGTCTCTTTCTCTACTAGGCTAGCTTGGGCAGTGTTGTCTATGTGGTGACAGAGTTCTAAAAGAAATTACCTATACTCAAGACCTTGAGTCTTAAGGTCTGGACCATCACTGTACCATTCTACCACATTCTGTTGGCTTAAACAAGTTGCATAGCTTAAAAACAAACAAACAAACAAACAAACAAACAAACAAACAAAAAAACCAAGTTGCATAGCTAGCTTCGATACAAGGAGCGAGGAGGTGCACAGCAGCTCTTGAGGGAAGGAGCCACCAAGGCATACTGTAAGGAGTGCCACATGATGTGGTGAACACTTGAGAACATGATAGTAGTTTTTGGAGTTAAGTATGGAATATAGACTTCACAGAGTTCTAATCTGGACCCAGCAGCAGCAGGGCACACGGCCATGGTCATTTTTACCTCATTGTGGTGGAGGCTTTCAGGAGCTCATGTCTTACTCTGTTGTTGGGTTGTCACTCTTTGAATGCAGGGTCTAGAAGGGTGCCCAGGATGGTACAGCACTCAGAGGGTCAAACTCACTCCTTGGTTGAACACATTCGGGGAAATCCCCGAGTTTTGGCACCTCCAGGTTTCCCAGTGAGGTGCTGTGAAGGGCTTTCACAGAGACAGCTTAACTTGTTTGTAGTTGCGAAGCTAATACCATCACCACAAGCTGAGCTGCGAAGAATCCCAGACTCTCTAAATTATAATTTGTTTGTTGGGCCTTAAGGGGATCTGGAAAGCCAGCTCCAAATCCGCACAGAAGCATATTTCCCCAAACTGGCATTTCTCTTCTGAGTGTCTTCTAGGACAGCATTTTGTCAAGTATGGTTTGCTGGTTGTGAAGTGATTGCTTTTCCATGAGCTCGCCCTTTGTCTCTGCTCTCCAATGCTGGGTCCCACTGCTCTCCTTTGCCAAGATGCTCTGTCCACATCAGGAGGGAGGAGATGCTCACTGCTGATCCTCCACCAAGCACTGCCCCAGCGATAGATGGTTCATTGCCCTGGCAGGTGCAATTCACAACAGACGGGCTATTGGTTGACTAGACACATTAAACATGGGCTAGCCTGAAGAACGACGTCAAGGAAATAGAGACTGGGGTGATGGCTAGGCAGAAAAGCTCTTGTAAGTGTAAAGGCCTGATTTTGGAAGGCAGCTATGCTCACCACTATACACCCAACGCAAGGCCTGATTTTGGGATCTTAAAATCCACATAAAAAGCTGGGAACGGTGACACACATCTGTGAGCCCAGTAATGACAAGATGGGAGACAGACAGATGGATCCTTGTACCTTACTGGCTAGACAGCTGGCCTGCTCTTCTCATGAAGTCCCAGGTCCACAAGAGAACCTGTCTCAAACAAAGATGGAAGCCATCTGCAGCCTATACTTGTATGAGTACTTCACCTCCTCCTCTCCTCAATAAAAATGAACGAACATTAAGTAACTAGGTAAGGAAAGAGGGACATAGCCAGAGTAGCAAAGGTGTAAGGGTTGGAAACAGTATTTTAGAAGCACTCAGGTGCTTACTGTACCCTTAGTAGGAAGTATGACAGACATAGTGTTACGAACTTTAATTTGATTTCATGTCTGAAAGAAAAGTTGGCTTACCCAAGCCTCAGACCGAATAGAAGGGGCACAAAGAGAGATTTCACTCACACCTGAATGCCATAGCTAAAGGTTTTCAATTTAGACGTTCAGTCTTTCACAGAGATTCCTTAATCTTTGGAGAGATTACGATGTACTGAAATTTTCTGGTTGAATGTTTTCTTTTAGGAAACAACCCCTTAGGAACAGAGGTCCAGAGTTAGAGGCAAAAGCAATTCAGAACCTCAATTTTTCTAAGATAGCTAACAGTTCCACTTGAAATGATCAATATGATATAGAAAAAAAAAATGGTTCCTTGGTTTCCGCACCAATTTTAATCTTTTTGGAATTTTTCTTCTGCAAGTGTCTTATAAAGGACCAATCTTGCTGTTCATTGACAGGTCTACCCAAAGTCTCACCACCAAAACTTTTTCTTTTTAAAAAAACATTATTTTAAAATCACCAAAGTTTGGCAAGCGCTGGGCAGGAGCGCACTGAAGAGGCGTTGTTCTTGCTCTTGCTTTCTCAATTATCTGTGATGTGTGCCTTGGCTTTCTCGCTCATCAGTTCCAGAGTCCCACGGAGAGGGGCCATTCAGTCACTGGAATGTCCACTGAGGATCCAGTGTCTGCAGCTGTCTCCACTAACCCGGGAATCCTCTATGTTTTCATTCAGTGCTGTCTGTCATAGTCCTTTGCATCCAGTGGCACAAGGAAGTAATCCGTCCCCATAAGCACCAAGGATATCTCTTAGATGGAAACATTGTCTCTCCTGTATCGAAGCAGAAGTAGAAGAACTATCATAATTATACATATCTGGTTGTTTCGGTACAGAAGTAAAACCGCACCGATTTTCATTTGTTAGACACACAGCGTGAAAGGTGCTACATGACCACCTAACAACAGTGACGTGGCAATGTAGAGTCACCTAGGAGACAAATCTCTGGGCGTTGAGAGAGTCTCTGGATTGAGGTAATTGAAGTGAGAAGACCTACACTAATTGTTTGAGGCCCCATTCCACAGGCTGGGGTCTCAGAGTAAAAATGGCACCAGCATTCCCTACACCAGCTGCCTCACTCCTGCTGACGTGCCCTTACCACAGGAGACTGTTCACTCAGACTCCGACATAAGACAAACCCCTCCGTAAGCTGCTTGCGTGAGGTGTTTGGATGCCACAGTGAGTTAATAATGAGTGCAGATGACACGAATCTCTTTCTTCCACCCCAAATCTGGCTCAGATGTCAACATTAATGATACTATACATTCCCTGAAACAGTCAGAAGGGTTTTGTTGTCCCTCTAATGGGATTTTCTAGAGAGCAGAGGCTGAGGCAGGTTCAGGATGTCTTGAACTAACACAGAAAGCCGGCTGTTTTAGCATTGGTTGGGAGTGGGGCTTGGTGAGGGGTGTTGTGTGCTGTGAAGTTCCTAGTGTCAAAAGAGGGGGAATATGGACTTTCTTTTTTTTTTTTTTTTTTTTTTCTTTTTTTTTTTTTTCCGGAGCTGGGGACCGAACCCAGGGCCTTGCTAGGGCCTTGCTCCTGCTAGGCAAGCGCTCTACCGCTGAGCTAAATCCCCAACCCCAATATGGACTTTCTTAATACCTTTCCCAGATGTAAGGGGAAAGTAGGAGAGGAAGAAGGAGGAGGAGGAGGGGGGAGGAGGAGGAGGAGAGAAGAAGGAGGAGAGGAGGGAGAGGTGAGTAAGGAAGATGAATATCCAAGATCAAAGACGAAGTCATAATTACATTTTTATGGTAGAAGACCCATGACACAAGGCATGCCATCTTAACCATTTCAAGTGCACATCTCAGCAGTATTAAATACATCTACCATGTTTACAACCCAATCACCTTCCTTCTCCATGACCCTTTTTTTTTTAATTGTAAAGCTGGACCTCTGTCCCTAGTAACAGTAATTCTTCATGCTTCTTTATTCCCAGAATCAGGCTTCTCTCAGTTTCTCTGAATCCGACTACTCTAGGAGTCCCTTAGAGGCACATCCATATAATGTTTGCAATTGGCCTATTTCACTTAACACTACAACCTCAAGGCTCACCACATATGAAGAATTGTAGAATTTCTTCACTTTTAAAGGTGAATGATATGCTATTGTGTATTGTTATGCCCCACTTTCTTTGTCATTCATGTTGATAGACATGTAGTTGTGTTCTTGCTTCAGCTGTTGTCAGCATCACATATATCTCTCCCTGTGGATTCATCAAGATCTTGCCTTCAAATCTTTTGGGTTATATGTCCAGGACAGAGATGCCTACCTTTTCTTCAAAACCCCAAAGATTTATTTACTTATTTTTATAAGTATGTTTTGTTTACGTGTGTGTGTGTGTGTGCGCGTGTGTGTTTATGTGTGTGTGTGTGTGTGTGTGTGTATACAACATGTGTGTGCAGTGCTGGAAGAGGCCAGAAGAGGGCATCAGATCCCCCGGACCTGGAGTCATAGTGGTTGTATGCCATGGTGTGGGTTCTGGAAAGTGAACCTGGATCTTCTGCAGGAACAGCCAGTGTACTTGATGGCCTCATAGCTCAAGCTTGCAGATTTGCTATGTTTCGTTTGAATCTGAACTTGTTTAATGATGCTTGTGGTTTTCTATGAGGCATACCCAAGAGGATGACAAAGGAGAAAAATTTTGCTTAGTGACTCATCAGCAGCCAACTCTGTGTGTGTTGGGAAGTGAAGAGGGAGCTCTGTTTAGAATGCAGATGGATTTAAGAAGGAAGACTTTGTACACAGTTTTAGTGCACTCACAGAGGCAGCCATTTCTGTCTTGGATATCTATGAGGGCAGAGATTCACAGAACTCTTTACCCCAGAGAAAGAATTAGATGAAGGATAGATATTTCTACCACTGGCCAGACCGGTGGCCAGATCATTGGCAATGGCCTGCAAATCTAAGAAAGTGTGCAGATGGGGCTATTAACAAGGCATTCCATGCTGGTTGGGCTTTCCGATGTCTGGCTGTCTGTGATGGCCTTGGGTATCCTCCTTTTGAGATATACTTTGCTTAGGAATGGGGAGCAGCAGTCGTCTATCCAGATTCATTGTGTTGAATGTGGTTAAGTTCCTGTCTGCAAAGACTGTGCAATGGTAGGGTTATTGAGATGACTGGGAAGAAGATAAAGTGTAGCTGGGCATATGTTAAAACAGGCGCAGAGAAGGAGACACTTGGCTAAATGCACCTTTGAAACACATACCAGTTGCTGATTAGATGAATTCAGATGATATTGAGCTGTGGCGTCCATGGTGGGTCACCATTTCTGCCTTCTAAGGTGAAGGTGGGCCAAGTTGAGTTCCTAAATTGAGAAATAGACCTTCATGGGGTTGGGGATTTAGCTCAGTGGTAGAGCGCTTGCCTAGCAAGCACAAGGCCCTGGGTTCGGTCCCCAGCTCCAAAAAAAAAAAAAAAAAAAAAAAAAAAAAAAAAGAGAAATAGACCTTCACAATACATTTACCATTTACTGCCCACTTCTGACTTATACTGGATCTTATTAAGTATTCTAAACAGGATCAGAAAGGTCCCTGGAGATCCTGTTTTGGTTAAACCAATTTTATATGTAAAAGACTTAATTTAGCTTTAATTTAGTACCCGTTAAAGGCAAGCATGGGGTTGGGGGGGTGATGCATAACCCAGTAGTAGAGCGCTTGCTTAGCATGCACAAAGCCCCAGGAACAATCCCAGGAACAAGTATGACAAACACAGAGGGGCAGAGAATTCTTACTATTGTCAGTTTCTTCTTTGAGGGGTGAGGGAGGCTCACAGGACTCAGGAAGCTGAGGAAACATACAAGATTCAGGCAGGTCAAAGTTCCAAGCCTCACAAGGTGCTTCCTTGTAAGCCATGAGCAATTGCTGAGGGAGATGAGACTTTGTGTAGAGTGGTCTGCAAGTTCTTCTGGGAGCTCCAGAGAGGTAGTTAGTGTGGGCTGCTGCTGGGAGAAGCTTCTGGTGATGCAGCTGTGTTTGATCACCGTGTGCCTGTAAGCAGGTTTCCTCACCCGTTATCCTGTACGTGAATGCACTGCTGTCAAGACAGACTTGTGGGATGGTTTCTTTGGTCTGTCATTGGTCTGTATCTAGGGTGAATAGGTGTTTGTTCATGTATCCCCCAGGAAGAGTCACACAGCACTTCCCTACTAAAGGGTGTTTCAGGGCAAAGGGCATTTTGGCTATGAGGAACTCAGGCAGTACAGCATTTCTGATGGTTAAGGAGAAAGATGTCTTTTGAAGCAGTGTATTGACTAAGGTCATGAAAATTTGCTAGCTGGCAGGTCTTAGCAGATGTTAAAAGTTAATTCAGGGTCTAGGTTGTGGAGTTCCAAAAGTCAGTCTGTGCTCTTTTAGCTGATTGTGTGTATACACATATTTGTGCTTTTGTGTGTGTGTGTGTGTGTGTGTGTGTGTGTGTGTGTGTGTAGGCCAAAGGTCAAGGTCAATGTTACATGTATTCCTTAGTTGAGTTAACCTTGTATATCCTTTTGAGACAGGGTCTCTATCATTAAACATAGAGCTCATGGGTTGGATGGACTGGTTGGTCAGGAAGCTTAGGGACCTGCCTATCTCTGTGTGCTCAACACCACTCCGCATGTTAGGATTACAGATATATGCCACTATACCTGAGTGCTATGTGGGTCCTGAGGATCCATATTTAGAGCCTCATGCTTTCACAGCAAGTGCTTTACTAACTAAGCCATCTCCCCAGATCTCCTTTTATATTTTTTTGTATGAATTTAAAAGTGAATTTTTGATTTATAGTTGAGTCAAATTGTGGTTCTCTGTTGTAACTTTTAGTATTCTCCTGAGTTATTTTTTTTAAAATCATAGATAAGTGCTTTGAGAAGGGAGTTGATACTGTGTTTATAATTTTTCATACTGTGTTATAAATTTCCTTTTCTACAGAGTCTCAGATTAATCTAGTCAGAATGAGAGTTCTGCCACATGATGACTGCTTTTCTGGGTTTAAGGAATTGGCCCTTTGTCTGCAGTTCAAAATGCTGTAGGTATTTCCCCTATAGCCTTTAGGATGAAGATCTTTGTTGCAACAGAGACATAGACAGTAACAGCAGCAAAATCATTTTGTAGGGTCCCCGTGTTGTCAGGTATATGTCTTTAGCATGTCTTTCAACCCAGTGGACAGAATTATGATTAATATAGTATATTAAGCTTTCCCTAAGAACTCTGTGTACAATAGGGGTAAAAGAACAGGGTGCTTGAGATAGCTACCGAAGTCTAGTGCTAGTTGTGGTCTACACTGGAACTGAACCATACAATTCAGTCTGAGAACCCAGGTGAGAACCTCAGATATGACCAAGGCCATTTTAAGGAGGGCCCATTCCCATATCCCATTCTTCAGAGATGTTTACCGAAACTTCTGGTTGAGGCTGGTAAAGTAGATGAGGGAGGCTTGGAGGAAATTGGAAGTACAAGTGCCAGGCAGCTCAGCTCAAAGAGCAAGAAGAACACAGCAGCTGGCTCACAATGAATGCCTGCAAGTGGATGCCAGCCAGTGGGCAGAGGCTCGCAGACTGTGCCAGTCTGCAGGGGAGGCATTTCTAAGAGAAAACAAGGATGGCCTCAGAGTGGGGAAGGCTGGTATTGCCCAGACACACCGCTCACAGCATTGGTTGTGATCACCCCAAACAAGTGGGATGGGCCCCGCCGTCACCTCAGACAACACACATCTACCACATTCACACTCAAAGTATCACTAGGTTTTCTGGTGTCAACTCACATGAGTAAGTTGTCTCATTGTAAACAATTACGCTGTAGGAGGGGGAGCCTTCCCAGTGAGGTCATATCTTCAGAGTTTATGGCTGTCATTCGCCCAATTCCAGATCAACTCGCCATTGGTAGAAAATGTAGGTGGAAACCCATCTCTGCTTAGAATCAAGCCTGGCTCAGTAGGGAAGTAGCAAGGAGAGAGACTCTACCACAACTTAGGTCTCCTTCATGGGACACTGAAGCCACATGGGATGTGAGCTCCTTGTCAACTGGCACATAAAAGTATCATCAGTGTGTATCCTGCAGTGTGAGGGCGTCTCCTGAGAGAAAGAGATGAGGCTGCACCTGAACTTGCCTCAGTCCTAGCCCCAAAGTCATACGTTGGAGAATGCTACAGCTTTGTCCTTCCTACCCTCAGAATATCTGTAAACTAAAGATGCCACCGAAGAGCCCAGTGCTCAATCGGTGCCTGGCCTGGTTTATGTGTTGGAATGGACACACACACACACACACACACACACACACACACACACACACACATCTACTCTGGAAGGATGTGCCCCTTGAATTTTAGAGCAGGAACAGTCTCCGTTCTTGTTTCCCTCAGTTTGCTGCTCTGTAAAATCACCCATGTCTTTCAGGGTGAGGTTACTGTCTCTTGTTCAGTGCATTCTGACTGCTTTGAAAAAAAATCATTTTCTGTCAATCCCTTTAGAAACAGCGGCTGGAAAGTTGGTTTTCCTCAGGCTTTAACTGGAGAAGATGTCTGTTGGGAAGGCTGCCTTGGCCGCAGCTGGCGTGCTCATAATCACACACGGCTCCCTCGTGTCTTCCACAATTGGCACAGACACCCGGCCAGAATCCTGGAAGGAGTCTTGGCTGGTGCCGTGAAAGCTGGCCCTTTGCAGAGACTTTATTTGGTTGCAGAATGGATGCAGACTGTTATGGTCTTCTTGTTTACACATAAGAGCTCCGCCAGAAAACAAACCCACAAGTTCTTGATGCCATCTTGCCTGCATTTGCACTGTCTCGAGGAAATGAACACTCCCTTCCAGAACGATTTGGCTGGGTTCAGTTACTGCTGGACATACGAAGGGAAAAATGGTCACTTGGATGCAGCAAATAGTGTCACTTAAGTTTCTTCAGTTACCATAAAAGCCAGGACCTTTTTGACCCAATAATTTTCCTGTAGGGCTATGGCTCCTTAGACTCAGCAAAACTGAAAGCGAGGGTTAGTACTGACCGGTGCTGAGACTCGGTCTCCTTAGTGTTTTGATGTGAGCGATCTAAGACACCTAGACACACAGAAGAACTTCTTTGCGATTCTGCAGCCACAGACCACCTTTAAATGGATGTTGTCTTAGGGCAGTGATTCTCAACCTTCCTAACGCTCTGACCCTTTAATACAGTTCCCTTGGTTGTGGTGATCCCCAACCATGAAATTATTTTCATTGCTACTTCATAACCATAATTTTGCTACTGTTGTAAATTGAAATGCAAATATCTGATATGCAGGATATCTGATATGCATCCCTTGTGGAAGGATCATTCAACTCCCAAAGGCATTGAGTCCCAAAGATTGAAAACCACTGCCTTAGTGGCACTTGCTTGTAACCTAGTACTTAGCAGGCTGAGGCAGGAGGATAGTGAGTGCTGGGCTAGCCTGGGCTTCATGGAGAGACTGGTCTCAAAACAAACATACAAATCCGAGCATCGACTCATTACTTATTCTTTTACCGATTAGGCTACATCAACCACAAAAGAAAATAGGTTGCTGCAGAGATGGCGCAGAGGCTACCAGCTCGTTCTCCAGTCATGAAGGTTAGAGTTCAGATCCCAGCACCCACATAACAAGCTGAGTGTCCCCACGAATGCAGGAGGATTTCCAGGGATTGTTGGTTCCAGTGTTGAGACCCAAGCAGACCCTGCCTTAGAGGAACAGACAGCAAGTAGTGGAAGAAGGCACAGATATTCCCTTCTGGTTTCTGCCCACACAGGTGTGCACACTCATGCACACATGTGCATTCACAGGTGCACACATAAGCAAACAATATTTAAAAATCTGAGAAAAGTAAGAAAACCAGATCACGCAAATTGAGTTTACCATTCTTGGGAGGATTTAGTGCTGATATAAAGCCTCACTTTGTTAAGTGAGTAACAGAAGTGATAATTTCACTGCTTTTGGGGGAGGGTTCACAGTTCAGACCTTTGGTGCTATTTCAATGAAAGTTTAATTTGGACTTGGGGGCTAATGTCAAAGGTGACTCTAAACCAGTCCTTCCCACCATCCAGGCAATCACAGTGTTCTCATTAAAATGTGATGTGGAGAATTAAAAATTTTGTTTTATTTACAATTTTGGATCTGCTCCCTCTCTCATTTAAATAAGTCTTGCATCTCAGAATATGTTATAAAATAATGAGACTAAGACTTTCCTTTCTCCCCTTTTAAAAAGATAGCTTTTAACTTCTATTTATGTGCAGGATATGTATTTCCAGTGTAGAATAATTTAAATGCAAAAGTTTTGGTGTGTCTATTTTTGTTCATTTTTCTAAAAGGAGGGGCATAGCTCCCTGGGCTGGATGTTTATAAGAAAAGAGTTTGCAGCAACCAGGCAGGTGGAGCGCTCGCATTTCTCTCCCACCTGCAGGTGGAGTGCTCCCTTTTCTGTCCCACCTGCAGGTGGACTGCTCCTGTTTCTGTCCCACCTATTACTTGCCATCATTGGCTTAGGTGACAGAGTCCTCTCCATGTCATCACATCCCAGCTAAGCCCCTTTGAAAAACAAGCCAACCAACCAACTAACCAACCAACCCAGGAGGGCTAATTAGTCCAGCCTCCGGTCCTTAAATCAATCAGTACAGCATTAAAGTTATGTATGGGTTTGGCAAAGGTAAACAGATTTCTATTTAAATATTATTGCCCTTGTTAGCATCCACTGTTTTCATTATAAAGACACAGAGACATCATGTCTTAATCTAATTTATAAATTACACTTATTACTTTCAAATGCCAAAAAGAATTTTTTTGTTGTTGTTCTCAATGTTCTTTCTTAAACTTGCCCCCTCGGTGATGGGCTGGGAATCTATGGAAGTATTTGCTCTTCCCAGTGGCTCCCTTGCCTGCGTCCCACCTGCGGGTGGAGTGCTCCTGTGCTCCTTGCTGCTGTGACTCTGGGCTCAGTGCTCCTTCTTTGGATTGTTCTCATTGCGTATTATGTATTACACATCTGTTTCATTGTCACTTCCTGCCTATGGCCAGGAATGCTGACTTCTATTTCATTAGCTATATAAAGATTCCTATTTAAAGTGTATTTAAATAAAATGGTGAGTTGATTTAAAGCAGGGGCTGACAAACTTTTTCTGCAAAGGGCCAAACAACAAATACTTAGCTGTGTCTGGAAAGTAACCTGCTAAACAAGTGGGCATGGGCAAGAGGCCGCTGCAGGCTTACTCCCTGGTTTAAAGGGAATTATTACGTAAGAGTGCAGGTAATAAATGGACGGAACAGGACTCATAAAGCCCACATCAATGCCTTAACAGCAAGGAACTTTGATTCAAGCCATCACTTTCCTCAATATATTTTAATATATAATTGATATATATCATATTATATAGAGTTGGTAATATATTTGTATCATTACTGTATACTCATCACACATGATGGCAGATCTCATCAGGACATCCTCGTGTGTGTGCCTCACACACTGCAGCATTAATGTTGTAGTTCTATGACGCTGCTGCTCTGCTTCAGGCTCGGGGCAGTCCTAGGGACGCACATCCTCATTCTGGAAGAAGCTTGGTCTACGCAGCTCCAGGGACCAGTAGAAAATACAGACCAATGACAGCAGGCTATGAGGCACCTCAGAGTGCCACTCGTGCTGCCAGACCAGTGTGTGTGCTCAGAGGCAGGAGGATGCCACGTTGCCCTGAGAAATTGCCCTTTCCAATCTGTGGTACACGGATGGTCAACTTAACAGGATCTAGATCACCCAGGAGACACACCTCTGCCCATGCCTCTGGAGGACTACCTTGCTTAGCGTACTGTGGCTGAATGTGCGAGGTGCGCTCCACGGGCTTGTGTCCTGGACTGCATAAAATGAGGTGAGCAGAATGCAGGCACCATCGCGCTCTGCCTCCTCATTGTGGATACAAGACTGGCTGTCTCAAGATCCTACTGTTCCGAATTCCCACCATGGCAGACTGTACTTTTGAAATGTGATTCAGAAGAAACCCAATTTGCTGTTAAGTTGTTTTTGTCAGGGTGTTTGATGATAGCAGGAAAAGTAATTAATACACTACCCTTTCCAGATTGTCCAGTAATGACATTAGTACTTTGTTAGCCTGTGCCCATTTTTTTTCTTTTTTCTTTTTTTCGGAGCTGGGGACCGAACCCAGGGCCTTGCGCTTCCTAGACAAGCGCTCTGCCACTGTAGCTTGAGTTTTCTGTTCGTGGGGCAACCAAATGCAAAGTAATGTGAACGAGCAATGGCAGTTATCCCACATGGTTCACAAGATGCCCCACACGCCTCTACACATGTCACACATGTCACACGTGTCACACGCCAAATGCATCTTCCTACCAGCCTTCGGAGGTGGCAGTTACAACACGCTGCTCCTCCACTTGGATAACCCAGAAATCCAGAAGCAAGAAGACAGCAGGTGCTGCTCCACTCCAGGAATCCTGGGTAAAGTCCTTTCTACCTCTTCTAGTTTCCCGTGGTGGTCACTGTCCCTTGTCACTCCATGCCCTCACATGGCTGTTCCTTCTTGTGTTTGGATCTGTGTCTCTCCTCTTCTACCTCCCTTCAGGACATCAGTGGGAGAGGCTGCCGAGTCACCTTTGCTGTGATTGGAGCCGAGATGTCCTCCGTGGGCTCCTGCATGAATGGCCTCTAGATCCTTGCAGTGCTCTGGGGGCTGTAAGGCTTGGCTGGCAGAAGGTCACTGGTGTGCTACAGGTGGGGGCTGCGTTGATTTATTGATTGATGGACTGACTGGTTGACTCACCGCTTCTGCTCTGTATCTTAAACTAGCTTGGATCTTACCGTGTACTGCAGGCTGGCTTTGAACTTGAAATATTCACGCCTTCCTCTTTAGGAAAAAAAGCTGTGGTTAGTGTTAGGAATCACTGTGCCCAGCTTGTCTTTACAAATGGAAACCAGGAGGAACTGAGAATCTGGGGATCTGTGCCCCACCATCTGACCTCAGGTATTCTGGGCATCTGTGCTCTCACCTGCCGCACCAACAAGGGCTTACCTGGCCAAGCTGCCTGACCTGCAGCTGCGTCAGTGGCCACACCCAGGAACCTGAGGGAGGGGGTTTCTTGTGCATCTGAGCAGGGAATCCCATTCTCAGTGTGGCTGGTTGGGCACAGGACCAACTCTTACTGTCACCTGGGTAATTGGTTTTCTGTGTTCATTTCAATAGCGAACAATATTAAATGAGGCTAGAGATGTGATGGAGATAGAAGCATTGTGGAAGGAACAAAGAAAAGTTAATGTGTGGAGTCTCAGGTCTCGGGAAGATGAGGGACGTGATAATCGAATATTAAAACAGAGGAGATTACACGGCGGCTCACTTGCCATCCATCATTGCTCTCATCCCGGGCCGGTGGCAGAACTCGGAGTCTGACGGGACTCGGCATTATTATCTCCGTAGTTTATTTACATCTCAAATCAGGTCTCACTGACAAGACAGAAAGAGATTTCAGGAAAGAAATGTAACTAAGTGATATATTTCTTGCAGAAAGTGCAAACAAAATAAAGACTACCTGGTTCAATATATCATCTCGGAAACAATCCGAATGCTTAAATTTGCACTTCATATTTCTTGCCACAAGATCGTTATGTACCCCTGGGGACTGCATCTTTCCTGTCCTTTGTCCGACTGCCTCTTCCCAACCTTTTTGTCCCCTGCCTTCAAGCGCCGATGTCTTCCCAGGGTCGGTGTCCACCTCACTCTCTGCCTCATCATCTTCGGCTCCACCCCTGGCAGGCCTTGTGCTAATGATTCCAAACTTCTCCCTTCCTTGGCACCTGCCACTCCCTCTTTCCTCCTGCGTGACTTAAAAATCTTTCTGAATAGATACAGGCTAAGTGCTCCTATCCAGAATGTTTGGGACTAGAAGTGTTTTGGATTTGGGGGAAAAAAAAACTTTATACATCTAATGAAATACTTGGGGATGGGACCCAAGCCTAAACTCCAAATTACATTTTCATATACATAACGTGAAGGTAACTAATAGAGCCTTTTAAATAACGTCACGAATGAAAGAACATCTCACAGCCTGGACTTTTCCACATATGGTATCATGTTAACCTTCAAAGAGTTCCAAATTTAGGGTATTGTGGGTAAGGGTTTTGGATAGTGATGGTCTCTCACTTGGTACGACACTTGCATCGCTAAAATATAGGTGATGTAACCGAACCCCCATCCCCTTTGTCTTGCATTTGATTCATTTAAAAAAGGTTTATTGATTTTATTTTCAGTGCATATTTTGCCTGCACCTATATATGTGAGCTATGTGCATGGCAGGTGTTGGAGGAGGTCAGAGAGGGACATTAGACCCCCTGGAACTGGAGTTGCAGATGGTTGTGTGTTTGCTGTATGGGTGCTGAGACTCAAACCCAGGTCCTCTGGATGAGCAGCCAGTGCTCTGAGTCCCTGTCTCATTCTGTTTTGGAAAAGACTTTTAGGGTTTTCACCTATGCCCACTTTAATGCAACCACAGGACTCACATGGCAATGCACACAGTCGTGTGTGTGTGTGTGTGTGTGTGTGTGTTGCTGCTGTTGTTGGAGAATAACACTGCTCACACTTGAATCTCGGGACTTACCCGCTGAGCCTTCTCAATAGTCCTCAGTTGCCTCTTTCTTTCGCAGGAGACCAACCACTGCTTTAAGACTCTTACAGCTTCTTCCCGAACCTTCATGCATCTACAAGAAAACAAAAATTCAAATGTTAAACACATATTCATCACTCTTTTGTTTAGATTTTTCCATGACAGGGGTAGAGAACATTTCCATTCTCCTTTCTTTCTCTTTTTTAAAATTTATGATTGCACAACATTCGATTGTCTGGGTGTACCATAATTTATTTAGGCCGATTCCTACAGGTGGACAACTGAAGAGCTTTCTGTCATTTTCCGGGATGATTGATTTCACGTGTCAACTTTACTGGGCAGCAGGCATCCAGATACAAGGTTTAGCATTCTTCTGGATGTGTCTGGATGAGATTAACTTTGTGTTTGGTGTAGCTGATTGGCATGGCCCCTCCTCCCAGTGTGGGTGGGCCTCATCCAATCTGCAGAGGACCTGGATCAAATACAGAAGAGGAAGGAATTCTCTCCAAGCCTGCTTATCTTTGGGCTGGAACATCACTCTTGTCTTTGGACACAGCTCAAAGAGGAATTTACACCATGGGCTTTCCTGGGTCTTCTGTTCTCAGCTCCTGCAATTGTGTCAGCAAAATCCTTATTCATTCTCTTTCCCTTCCCTCCCTCCCTCCATTTCGCCCACCCTCCATGTCATTCCCAGAACCCTTTACAGATACCATGGCTGCTAGAGACCCTCCTATGAAGCAGTAAAGTGTTGATGTGTATCGTGTGCACAGCCTCTGGTGCACTTTGTATTGTCTCTAGGTTACTTATATTAAGTCGGTGTAAATACCATGGGAAGAGTCACCAGACCACATTGTTTAAGGAACAACGACAAGAAAAAAATCTGGACATGTTTATACTAATGCTCTTAAAAATATTTTCTATATAGTGTTATTTGAATCTGTAAGTAAGAAACCTATGGATACAAAAGGCCAACAGAGTGTGTGTGTGTGTGTGTGTGTGCGCGCGCGCGTGCACACACACGTACACCACATGCATAAATTTTTGGTTGTGCTTCTCTGGAGAACGACTGTCAAACACCCTTGCATTCACAGTCTAGGAATGAGAAACATTTCCCTAATGTGACCTCATACATGCACCTGATTATCCTTAGGATAAGCATGCCTAAGTGAGATTGGGGGAAACAGAGGGCACAAACATTTAAATTTTGTTAGAATGTCAAATTGCTCTTGGCAGCGACTGTATAAAGTCGAATCCCACCAGCACTGTGGGAGACTTCTTGTTCCTTGCAGTCCTTCTCAATAAGAGGTGTCGTCACAGTTTTCAGTGTTTTTCCTTAGATAGATGAGAACTGGTGTTCCAGTAGCCAGCTTGCATTTCTCATGCAGTGAGTGAATTTGAACATCTGTTTGTATATTTAAGAGAGGTTATTTATCTTTTTCTGTGAACTGAATAATCATGGTCCCTGCCCATTTGTTTTGACTTGAGTTCTTTTCTAGGGACAAACTGCAGATGATTATGATTAATATTTTTGAGACAGGATCTTGTTAAGTAGCCCAGGCTGGCCTGGAATTCACGATCCTCCTGATTCAGCCTCTTAAGGCCTGGAACCATAGCACATAACACCACACTCAGCTATGTTCCAAATTTTATTGTTCAATACTTTTCTTGAATGCCTTGGATGTGCCTCAATTTCCCATAGCTCCCTGAGAGAACTCACCCTCCCCCTTTTCCTTGCTCCAAACTGTTGTACCTCTCTATCCTGAGTGACAGGACCCAGTGTGGGAATTGCAAAGCTCTTCTAGAGTCTGTTCTTCCTTGTGTGTTTAAACAACCATAAGAACGCCTGAGCCAGCTCAATGACTAGGACAGCTGACTGTGGAAGCCAGCCCATTTTGTTGCCATGAATGGGAAACAGCTGTGCAGAGTAAGGTTTGCACACAGAACAATGGCTCACTTCCAGAGTGAATGGACCAAATCTGAAGAATATGCTTTAGTCACAAGTAAAGCCAGTCACAGGTAGAGAAACATAGCCAAACTCAGAGGCAGATTTTAGGGAAGATTGTACCACCTATTTTGAAGGATTACCATTACCTCAGTGGATTGCTCTAGAGCAGCAATTCTCAGTCTATAGGCTGTGACCCCTTCGGGGGTTGAATGAGCCTTTCATCTAAGACCATCAGAAAACACAGATATTTACATTATGATTCATAGCAGCAAAATTACAGTTATGAAGTAGCAATGAAAATAACTTTATGGTTGGGGAGTTACCACAACATGAAGAACTGTATTAAAAGGGTAGAGACATTAGGAAGGTGGAGAAGCACTGCTCTAGGGGCTCATGAAAATACACTGAATCATGTCTCCCTCAATTCATTTCCAATGTGACGATAATTGGATCACTTTTAGGAAGTTAATTAAGCTTAAATTTGGTCAAAATTGTGAGGCCCAAACTAGGTAGGACTGTTATCTGAAGGAGAAGGGAGAGGAGAGATGGGGAGGAGTAGAAATATCAGGGTGAGTGCAATCCTTAAGTACAGAGGAGAGGCCATGGAGGGACACAGGGAGAAGCCAGCTGTCCTCCAAGCAAGAAGAAAGTCCAAGTCACAATTTATTGTGAGTACACAATAAATTTCTCATTGTCAGACCAGTGAGAGGGCAACTGTCTGTTATTCAAGCCACTCACTCACTGATAATTTGTTATAGCAGCTGGAGAAGACTCATACACCCATGTTGTCTGTAATTTGTTTTAGTTATGTAGGATCATGAAAGAAGGCTCTCATCCTTTTTATAAACGTCTTCCTCACTGCCAGGCAGATGATCCCAAGTGCACATGAGCAGTGGCTTAAAACAAGGGAAAAGCCAAGCAAGCAAGCAAACGCAGGTAAGGGGAGGGGTTGCAGTTGGGAGGGAAGTTGTGGGGGGCTTGTGGGGGAGCTGGGGGATGTTGAGCGATGGAAACGATCAAGATAAATTGTATACATGTGTGTACATTTCAAAGAATAACTAAAGATTAAAAAATGAACTATTAAAGTGCTTAGCCCACACCTCCCATCTTGGTTTATTTAATCAGGGGCTGGGAAACTGTGGCAGGGTCAATATGTCTCACCATATGCTTTCAATAAAGTTTTATTGGAACACAGATCACTAATTTGCACGTCATCTGAGGCTGCATCTACACTCAGATGGGATTGCTGATTAGATACAGCTGAGATGCACAGCCTGCAGGGCCGAAATGTTTACTGTCTGGATTCCCCACAAACGACCACAGCCCCAGGCCATCTCCAGAGCCAAGCGCAGTTGCCTTGGGTATGAATTCTTTTAGCTAAGGTATCTCCCTCTCCCCTCCTCCTCCCCTCCCTCTCCCCCTGTCTCCTCCCCCTCCCTTTCCCCCTTCCCTCCTCCTCCTCCTCCCTCTCCCTTTCCCATCCCCCCTCTCTCTGTGTACATGTGTGTACTTTTATCTTAATGGTATCCTGTATTTCTGCTTTTTCACTTAATTAAGTCAATTCCTTAGGATTCTCTCTCTCTCTCTCTCTCTCTCTCTCTCTCTCTCTCTCTCTCTCTCTCTCTCTCTCACACACACACACACACACATTGGATAATTTGTGGTATAGGATGCAGTAGCTTTGTGAAGCTAATGCTCATGTTTATCACCTTACATATTTATAGTTTATTTTGTGAAACTATTAAAGATTTGCTCACAACTTCTCTCAGAGCCCTCCTTACAGTCAGCTGTAGGTTATCGTGTGCAGTCATGTTCTCCCACAGCTGCAGCACATCAGTGTTGGCCGTAGTTAGAACCTGTGCTGTACAGTGTGGCTCCCAAACTCATCCCACCTGACCTTGTGCTCGCAGACTCACATCTCACCAGCTCCACCTCCCAGCAGCCACCCGTCTTTGTCTTTCTCCTGAGCACCAGTGTGTCTTGGAGATTTGCCCACCCTAGCAGACACAGGCACGCCTCACTGCTTGCACACCTTTCAAACTATGAGAACATTACCGTTGCATGACTCTCCTGTCGGGGGTGCTTGGGCTATTTTAAGTTTCCTTTCTCCACAATAAGCAAAGATACACATCCTTCCTTTCACCTCTTTATGAATGATACTCTGTGGTCGACATTATGACTAGAACTGTTGGACAAAAAAATAAGACATTTAGAAATGAATTTTAAAATCTAGTCCCACTGTTGACTAGGTTATGCATTTGCATGACTGAAAAATGTAAACAGTGTGACCAGGGGCTTAGTGGGTAATGTGCTTGCTGTGCAGATATGGTGGTCTGGATTGGTTCCCTCACATAATGTCACAGGTGGTGGTACATATCTGTAACCCTGGCACTTCTGTGATGAGATGGGAGGCAGAGACATGAGTGTCCTGCTAGCCTATCATGTGCAGTGAGGAACAAGAGAACCTGTCTGAAAACAAGACAGAATGCAAGGTCCAACACCCAGGTCTGTCCTCTGACCTCAGCAGGCACACGGTAGCACATGCTCACCTATATTTACACACATGAACAGAAAAAATGCACATACGCATAACGCTAAAAACATAAGGAAAGTGCACGTGAGATATACATCGCAGTCTTCCTTTCAGCTCTTCCTTAATCATCGTGGTTTTCTTCTTCCCCCTACAGGTTATTAGGTTCTTGTCAGCCTTCAGGGTTATTTTATGAACATAAAGCAAAGAAACACCAATCTTTACTTTCTTCTTTTTTACACGTGATGTAGCATATTGTACATACATACATACATACACACACATACATACCTACATACACACATACATACACATACACACATACACATACATACATACCTACATACACACATACATACACATACACATACACACATACACATAGCATACATACCTACATACACACATATGTACACACATATATTCACTTAACATATCCAGGAGACCTTTCTATAGCTACAAACTTTCTCATGTGCATATGAGTATGCATGTCCTTATTTCCTTTTTATAGTATAGTTTATCCTTCCTGTAGTGTTTCCATACCTTGATGTACCTTCTAAAATAATCGGTTTTTCTTTTATTATTATTAATGTTTTTTTTTCTTTTTTTCGGGGCTGGGGACTGAACCCAGGGCCTTGCGCTTCCTAGGCAAACGTTCTACCACTGAGCTAAATCCCCAACCCCCAATAAGTTTTTTTTTTTTTTTTTTTTGAGAGAGGGTTTCACTATGTGTCTCTGACTGACCTACAACTCCCTTTATAGACCAGGCTGACCCTGAACTCACAGTGATCCTCCTGCCTCTGCCTCCCAAGTGCTGGGATTAAAGTGTATGCCACCTCACCTGGCCAAGAATTAATTACTTTTTTTTTTTTATCATTTTGCTGCTAAGTCATGTGCACTTTACATTTCAACAGATGGAAATATGTCACCTTCTAAACGGACTGTGCATTTTTACCTCCTGAGGGTGCATCAAAGAAAGAAAGGTTTTCTGAGCACCTCCTGCTCCAGCAGGCCTAGCTGTTCCTGGTTCCTAGGATGCAGCCTTCTCTGCCTGCGTCCCTGCTGTTCTCTGTATGGAAACCCCTCCTTGTGCCTTGTACCTGTCCAGCAAACATCTTTCTCCATGTTTTACCTTGAAAACCTGGACTTGTACCCCCAACTCCTGTAGGTAGAACCAATCAGTCTTCTGATAGCCTCGGAAGCTTGCCTGCCTCTCTACGCTCACAATGTATATATTGTTTGCTTCATCTTTGTTTTCTTCACCAAAGAGAACATATCTTTGTTCAACTTTGTGCTCCCAAAACAGAAGACAGTGCCTGTGCTGGAATAGATGCTCAATAAATGTTGGCTGAATGAATAAATTAACAAGCAAACGATCCCTCAAAACGGAGATGAACCGATTAAATTGAATTTGGACAACGACTCCAAGGGTGTGTTTATCCACTGGTTTGCCAATCATGCAGATGAGCTTATCTCCATCTACTGATGGAGTTTCGGTGTAATTTGCATGCCAGAGGGGGAGGCTGTCAATTCACAGAGGATTCTTTTCGGCGTTTGTCATTCATTGTAGAACATAAGCTTGCTTTGGGGTTTATGCAGCACAGCGCCGGCCAATTAGAGGAGATTGCAGCTTTGGAAGCAAACATCTGCTTGGTGCTGGGTAAATAATATTCAGAGTCTGGTGTTTTAGGCCTGTCTATGTGATTCATTGGAATTCCATATAATTTTGCATTTGACCATGTAGGGATCACAGAAATTACGTCTAGGACCTAAATTACAGCTGTAAAAGCCAGTCCGGTGACTTTCATCATTGGTCTTCGGTATCGGGGTTTTCCAGTTTGTGCAGTGTCTGGAAGCAGAGGTAACAATCTATTTGGTGTTAGTTATGTCACATAGAGGAAAGCAGAGGAAGGCGCCTGCCTCCAAATCATGTTCTACATGATATATCTGGATCTGTCTGTCCATCTGTCCAACAATCTATTGATCTACTACCTACCTACATACCTATCATCCATCTCTCTCTCTCTCCCCCCCTCTCTATCTCTATCTCACATCTGTCTAGCATCTATTTATCTATCATCTATCATCTACCTACATCCATCCATCCATCTATCTATCTATCTATCTATCTATCTATCTATCTATCTATCTATCTATCTACCTACCTACCTACCTCTCTATCTATGACAAAGTCTTATTACTCTGGCTCAGGATGGCCTAGAACTTGTTATATAGCCCAGGCTTCAACATCCTGACTGTGGGACTGCACAATTATCCTTATGGAATAACCCTTCAGTAGAGAAAATCCTGGAATGCCTCCTGCTCTTGGCTGTTGCTAATTGGTTCTCCAGTTCATAGGGGTAAGATTGTCCAGAGAAATGGAATAAGGACAGCACCATTGTCCAATGCTTATTCTGCAGTAGGGACTTCTTCAGATGTCTTCCCATATTGTAGGGCTAGTATAACCCAGTCCTGTATTAAGCACTAAACAAGCTGATTGGCCGGATCTGTCCAGGGCTCTCAGCTAGCAGAGGGAATTTCTGCATGTTCATCAGCCAAGTCCTGTATCCTTCCCAGGACACTTCCCCGCCTCCTTTTGACACTTCAAAAGCACTTTTATTCAGACATAAGCTATGTATTCACCTACAGAAAGGATACAATTCAATATACAATTCAGAGCGGCCACATTTGACAGAGACTCTGGCTGTGACACAGCTCAGGGTGAATGGACCACAAACTCTGTTGCTCTTGATTGCAGATGAAGCCATCAGGTGTACTGGTCTGTTCACCCACAGGACTCACAAGAACATCATCCAAATGCTTCCTGGGGAACTAGGAAGGCCCAGTGAAGGGTCTGTTGCAGGCAGGCTAGGATAGACAGAGAAAGATAAACAAGTGTCAGAGAGTATAGGGTGTTTTCTCAGACAATAAAAGCTACCTAGCCTCAGAGATCTTTTCAAAATTAAACAAACAAGGGCCAATGGTTTCAGCACAATCACTGATAGAGCTTTAAAATTATTCATGTCTGGTCACCATTCACAGACATTCTGACTTCCTGAGTATTTTAAACATGCTTTCTGTGCTATTCTGATGCAAGGCCTGGTTTTGAAATGAGTCTGTGATCTAGTGTATAGATCATTTGAGTCATCAGACCTTGAATAAGAATGGTTTTCTTTTTAACACATTTATCACATCAACTTTCTTCCTCTCCCTTCCCTCCCTCTCTTTCTACCTCCCTCCCCTCCTGCCTTCCCTCTTCCTTTCCTCTCTCTCTAGTCAGAAATTCTTAAAAGCTTTTTGTCACTAAACCATCTGCTAGAGAAATCTCCCACCAGGTTTCAAAAGCCAAGCCTTTCCCACTAGCAATTTTCTTTAAGATTTTTTTAAGGAAAAGAATGAATTATATTTTTTGCTCTGTGGGAGAAAGCACATTAAAAATGCTCATTATGGACCAGTAGCACTTGCATAAAAAATGTTATGTATCGGCTTCATCGGACACAGACTCTAGGACTTTACTATAGGTATTTCATGTGGAGTAGACAGCGGCCTCGAAGACGGGCAACATGGCTGATGACTGTGACAAGACGCTCTGAGGGCAGCAGAAAGGCATAGAAAAAAGGAAATTGCTGATCTTCAAAGTTCCATGTGTTTAAGACTCGGTCCCTAGGAGAATGTTATTGGGGCTTCTGTGAAATTTTAGACGGTTCCTAAGGGGAAGCATCTTGGGATCTCCTTCCTGGGTCATGACAGGTGTTGGCCCCATTGTTTACTTCTTCAGGATGCATTGCTGAGATGGAGGCTGAAAACTGAGACACTAGAACTCATACTTTGACCCCTATGGGCTTTTGCATGTAAGGTCACACGGACTTTAGCCCGCCCTGTTTGAAGGTTTGCCTGGGTTGCACCCTTGAACTACCTTTTGGTTGAAAGTCACTTCATAATTTTATAAAACCGATATCCTGTGACAGGTAACAGTATTATTATTAAGAGGGTTGGGAAGAATGAGTCCGAGAACATGTTCTTGGCCTCTGAGGAGATGAATTCCCTCCATTTTACCTGATGGTCTTCTAATTCACTGAAGGTGGTAGGTGACTACCCTTTCTTAGCATTGCTGCTGGGTGGCAGCTCTCCAGCCAGGGAGCAAAGGGTCCAGCTCCCCTCATATCACATAGGGTGTGATTAGTCCTTGTCAATGAGTTAAGGGTAGGAGTGATATGTGTCACTGCTGGGTCTGGAGTATTAGAGAAGTGGCACCTTCTCCATCCTCAGTCTTCTTCTTCATGGAAAGGAAGGTGGCCTCAAAGCTCTAGGGGACATGGAGTCACAAGATGTAAAGACCCTGGGCTCCTAGGTCACTGAATGACAGAACATTGCCTGCTGACTAGATACTCCCTTGAAAAACTGCTCTCTGTGGTAAAGCAAATTTGAGTCTGTCCCTCTGACCCCATGTGAATGACCTTTTAACCAGTCATTGGCCAACCACTGGGATCCTGAAGTCCTTCATCTGGCCTCTCAGCTTGGTGGTGCCTTTAAGAAGAATGGCCCCTTCTGGTATTCAGCAATGGCGATGGAGAATCAAAAGATGTTTTGTTCGGTGATAGACATTCTACAGCGAAAGAGGAGACTCAGATAATGATATGGGTATTCAGAGCGGGAGAGGCTTGGCGGTGCCTTCTGAATGTTCATCTTAGATCGACACCAGAGGGGTTTGTTTTCATAGCGAATGGCAGCAAATGCAGACTTATGGCTGCTCCAGGTGCTTAGAATAAGCTGTGTGCTCAACCCTAACTAGGACATCTATATCACTCAGGCTCGGGGGATGTCACGGAAGGAGGAGTATAGATCATGTACGAGCTGGTGGTAGGGAAGGGTACTATCCTTCCTGTCGTCTGGTATGCTATGCTATTGCACGAAATAAAAGCAGCTGTGTGGACCTGCACACGACTGATCAATAGCCAGTCAGGGGCCAAGGAGGGTCTCATGGACCCCCCTCCCTGGGAGATACTGGCTACTAGTGGATGCTGGGGCAGGCAGGATAGTCGTTGACCTTAGCTGTGTAACTGCTAAGCCCACCAGGCTCCAGTGGATGGTTCTACACATATGGTCATACTGTCAGTCCTGGTTAGACTCCATGGGCCACCACACAAGACAAAAAAGACTTGAATGTGGGAAGGGGGCTAAAGGGAGGTGGAGAAGGTGCTTCATGCACATGTCCGAACCTGTTGAAGAATGAGTTTAATGAGAAGAGAGTGGGGAGTCCTGGAAAGGCAAGGGTCTTTGGAACAGGCAGACAGGCAAATGGATTCTGCTCCTTCAGATGGGAGGACTAGTTCTTTTTCCAGTCCTGTCCTAGAACAAGCTCTGTGTCCTCGGTAGTAGAAACCAGGCAGAGACAGTTGTCACAGTTGTGACAGCAACCTGCGAGGAGGGTCACTTTGCAAATAACTTGCAGCAAAGCAATAAATATCCTGGAAAGTCGACAGCAAGGCAGAGAGTGGGCCAGATACAGTGCAAACAGCAGCAGCACATCTGCCAGTGTGTGTCTGCAGAGTGCTGATGAAGCAAGCATGGTGGCAGAGCTTAATAATGAGAAATATTAAGGGACAGAGGCCAAGCATGAAGATAGATGGGTGAGGAGAAGGGAGCTGAGACAGGCCTTCAGGCAGGAGAGGCTCCCTCAGCCCAGCCTTGTGACAGCGTCAGGCAGAGGGCCCTAAGAACAAGCCCTAATTCTGCAGCTTGCACCTGCTGGGAATGCAAAGAAGAATGTGTCTGAGAATTTGGGTGAGCCTGGGAGAGCTGGTCTTTTATGTAAATGCTATTTGACATGTGCACCGTGACCACAATGAGAATTGTGACCCGGGATTCAAAATGCCTTCCTGCAGGACGGTCATCATACAACTCTGACTGGGGCCACACCAAGATTTTTTTTTTTAAAGAATGAATGTAACTTTCTTTTTTGGTGAGGCGGAAAATAGATGTTTTAAAAAGTTACAGTTTTCCAGCTTGCCTGCTGCCAGTTAGAATGAACACTGAGTTCAGAGGGAAAGTTGTGAAATCTGAAATGCTGTGCTGTGCTTGGCGTTAACCCTTCCCCTGCTGTATTGTGGACAGATTCTGCACAGCAAGCAATCCTTCCCTCCACTTTCAAAGGAAGGATATTATGAGTATTATGACATACGAGTGCATAGGAGTTCACTCACGTTCCCTCGTCTTCTGTTATCTCCTAATTAGGAGTTTGCGACCTAAATCAATACTGCTCCTCAAGTGTTTCTTCACTACCAAGTTCTGTCCTCGCACTCAGACTACATTTTAAGTGGGCATTGTTCTGTGGTGCTTTTTAAAGCTTTATCAAGATTCCTCTCGGGCCTGGGGTGATGGCTAGGTGGTTGAAGTGCTTGTCATGCAAGCACAAAGACCTGACTTCAAATCCCTCAGACTATGTAAGAGCTGAAGCATGTGTCTATAATCTTGGTGTAGCTGTAGTGGGGTGGGAGGTGGAGACAGAGGCTCATTGGCCAGAGTTTGACATCTCTAGCGCCAAACAGCAAAAAGAAGAGAGCCTGGAAGGTAGGGCTGACACCTCTCAGATCGACACGTGTGTTGTGGCACACATCTATGTGTACTCAGATATATGAACACACACATGCACATGTGTGTGCACACACAGGGAGAGAGAGAGAGAGAGAGAGAGAGAGAGAGAGAGAGAGGAAGAGAGGGAGGTAGAGAGAGAGGAAGAGAGAGGAGAGAGAGAGGAAGAGAGAGAGGAAGAGAGAGAGGAAGAGAGAGGAAGAGACAGGAAAAGACAGAGAGAGAGAAGAGAGAGAGGAAGAGAGAGAGGAAGAGAGGGAGGTAGAGAGAGAGGAAGAGACAGAGGAAAAGACAGAGAGAGAGAGAAAGAGAGAGAGGAAGAGAGAGGAAGAGAGAAAAGAAGAGAGGAAGAGAGTGAGGAAGAGAGAGAAAGAGAGAGAGGAAGAGAGAGAGAGGAAGAGAGAGGAAGAGACAGAGGAAAAGACAGAGAGAGAGAGAAAGAGAGAGAGGAAGAGAGAGGAAGAGAGAAAAGAAGAGAGGAAGAGAGTGAGGAAGAGAGAGAAAGAGAGAGAGGAAGAGAGAGAGGAAGAGAGGGAGGGAGAGAGAAAGGAAGAGAGAGGAGAGAGAGGAAGAGAGAGAGGAAGAGAGAGAGGAAGAGAGAGGAAGAGAGAGGAAGAGAGAGGAAGAGAGGAAGAGAGAGGAAGAGAGAGGAAGAGAGAGAGGAAGAGAGAGGAAGAGAGAGAGGGAGAGAGAGGAAGAGAGATGAAGAGACAGAGGAAAAGACAGAGAGAGGAAGAGAGAGGAAGAGAATGAGGGGGAAGAAGAAGAAGAAGAAGAAGAAGAAGAAGAAGAAGAAGAAGAGAGAGAGAGAGAGAGAGCAAGAGAGAGAGAGAGAGAGAGAGAGAGAGAGAGAGAGAGAGAGAGAGAATGAGAATATGAGTACTCATTGCTGTTCTCCCTTCCATTACACTGTTAGATACTGGGAAGGTTCCCATTGATCTCCTGCCCCTGACTCTCATAGTCTTGTGGAAAATCACATCAAGAATCAAGTAACAGCCAGCTTTTCGAGGGACTCACCTGTATTTCTAGCACTCAGGTGCCTGAGGGAAGAGGATCATAGGTTCAAAGGCCAGCCTGTGATACATACCAAGGTCCTGTTTCCAAAAGAAAAACCAAAACCAAAACCAACCAACCAACCCCACAAACTGGACGGTGGAAGATTTTGAGTTAAACTGCATCATTTGCTTTCCAAACTGAGGTAATAGAGCAAGTGACTGACATACACAAAACTGGGTCTGAGGAGCTCAGTGGAGTGGAGTCTGTAGGGGACAAGAGAGAGGGCAAGATGCCCGAGCCGCTTTGCTCAGGGACAGCTCTGGAGCTGTCCAAGGCACGGAAATGAGCGTTGAAACATCATGTGACACCCACTACATCTGTTTGTACTTTGTCTCCAACAGGAGCACACGAACCCCCTGAGAGTCGCAAGATGGAAGGATTCACTCACCCTAACCATGTCTTTTTTATATGATAGTAAGAATAAATAAATGACCGGCATGGAGGGGATGGCGGTTTCCCTTCTGCTCCCACCTTCTTGAATGTCTCGGCATCCGAGTCAGTGTGTCTAGAGAGGAATCTCTGAGCACTGCCCTGCATCCCTTCCTCCTTCTCAGGCCTGATGCTCCTTCAGTTTTTCATCATTTAAATCATTAGCCATATCAGTTCAAGGTAAAGTCAGTCCTTCCCCTTCCCTGTCTCTCCCCCACCTCGCCCAACCTCTCACCACACCCTGTAGCATCTATCAGACCCACTTCTGGACCCCATTCTCCCCGTTTCCGCTGTGCCGATGATGGTGCACCTCTACCCTCTCTCCTGTCTGTACCGCTGCATGGCGTGGATGCTCCTTATTTCCTTGTTTTTCCGTCTCTCAGTACCACAATTACCTTTACAAAATGCAAACCTAATCAAGTCTCCCCGTAAACCCTTTAGCGACTCTCCTCCGCCTTCAGGATAAATAATGAACTTCTTAAAATGACCCAACAGAATGCACAGCCATATTCCTTTGCTCCATCTCACCCCATCCTCTCTCCCTTGTGCGTTTTTTCCCCTCCAAACTGACAAGAGCTTTTCCTGCTGTCCTTCCTGCCTGGATCATTCGACCGTCCTTGTCACCAGCAGCTCACACTTGGTTCACTTCTTTTCTTTCTTTTTCTTTTCTTTTTTCTCTAGTCTTCACTTTTATAAGCTTTAGAAAAGGTCTTGATAAATTTCCCAGGCAGGGTTTGAACTTAGGACCCTCTTGCTTCAGTCTCTTGAGCAGTTGAGATTACAGGCCTGGCTGATATTCTTAATTCCCAGCTCAAATATCACATGCCCTAGGAGACTTGTAGCAGTCAGTATCCACCTGCTATGTATTCTTGAGGCGCTCTGAATGTCTCCCCAATAGCCAGTGAGCTTACTCATGGTTGGTCTTCCCCCTTTAGATTTTGCTTCATAGAACAGAGCCTGTATTTTTCTTGTTTACCACGGTATCGTCCATAACCATGTTCAGCACAGAGAAGAGGCTTAGTAAATCTATTTTAAATAAATAATAGGCATCCAAGGATCCAGATGAAGAGATGCACGAACTGATTCCCCCTAGGACCCAGGTCTCCGATTGTCCAGTAGCCTGGAATCATCTGCAAGGCAGGAATTATAAGGTCATAGCGTTGTGCATTACAGAGGAAAAGCCAGCAGATGCTCTGCCTGCTTCAAGATGCCCCTAGTAGGCTGGCGAGCTGCATCCAATGGGGCGCCAGCCAGGGATAGCCATGTCAGGAGGCCTTGGGGGAAGGAGAAGATCTCAAGCTGCAGCAGATGGCAAGTGCTGTCTTTAGTTTTAACATTTAAGGAAAAGGACTGGGAATAGACACTCGGCTCAGTGGCAGTTATGATGCATTTAAATAAGCTTTGCAAATCATTTGGATAGATGCAGATGCCTCCAACATTCTTCACTGCCCATGGATGTTTCCAGGAGCTTTCCTCGTCCGTCTTTGTACTCTCAGTGTATAGTGCAGGGCGGGGCACAGAGTGAATTTTCAGTTGGATGGCATACACTGACATTGGTGTCTAGCTCTCTATTCGTAATTAGTCACTGTCTCAGGGAGGGTCATCTTCCAAAAGTGCGGAGACTGTCTTATACCCCTCCACTCTCACCTTGCTTGGTTTCTTGCTTACCCAAGTCAATGCTGGGACACTTGAGTAGACCCCAGTCATCCTACCTCAGTCAGTTCAGGCCTCTGTAACAAAAATACTGAGGGCCAGGGTCAAATAGCAAACAGATGCACTTCTTCCTGAATCTGGAAGGTTAAGATCTTGGGGACTTTATTTATGATGAGGGTTGTCTTCCTCATTTGCAAATGGCTGTCTTCTTGCTGTATCTAAAATGAGAGAAAAGGGGGGTGAGTAAGAAGAAGAAGAGGAGGGTGGTGATGATGATGTCTTAGGGTTTTAGTGCTGTGAAGAGACACCATGACCACAGCAACTCTTTTTTTTTTTTAATTTATTTAATACTTAATAATAATTCTTTGGTTTCCGGGCAAACATCTCCCCCCCTCCCCTTCCTTATGGGTGTTTCCCTCCCAACCCTCCCCCCATTGCCGTCCTCCCCCCAACAGTCTAGTTCACTGGGGGTTCAGTCTTAGCAGGACCCAGGGCTTCCCCTTCCACTGGTGCTTACTAGGTTATTCATTGCTACCTATGAGGTCAGAGTCCAGGGTCAGTCCATGTATAGTCTTTGGGTAGTGGCTTAGTCCCTGGAAGCTCTGGTTGCTTGGCATTGTTGTACATATGGGGTCTCGAGCCCCTTTAAGCTCTTCCAGTTCTTTCTCTGATTCCTTCAACGGGGGACCTATTCTCAGTTCAGTGGTTTGCTGCTAGCATTCGCCTATGTATTTGCTGTATTCTGGCTGTGTCTCTCAGGAGAGATCTACATCCGGTTCCTGTCGGCCTGCACTTCTTTGCTTCATCCATCTTATCTAATTGGGTGGCTGTATATGTATGGGCCACATGTGGGGGAGGCTCTGAAGGTGTTCCTTCAGTCTCTGTTTTAATCTTTGCCTCTCTATTCCCTGCCAAGGGTATTCTTGTTCCCCTTTTAAAGAAGGAGTGAAGCATTAACATTTTGATCATCTGTCTTGAGTTTCATTTGTTCTAGGCATCTAGGGTAATTCAAGCATTTGGGCTAATAGCCACTTATCAATGACTGCATACCATGTGTGTCTTTCTGTGATTGGGTTAGCTCACTCAGGATGATATTTTCCAGTTCCAACCATTTGCCTACGAATTTCATAAAGTCATTGTTTTTGATAGCTGAGTAATATTCCAATGTGTAGATGTACCACATTTTCTGTATCCATTCCTCTGTTGAAGGGCATCTGGGTCCTTTCCAGCTTCTGGCTATTATAAATAAGGCTGCTATGAACATAGTGGAGGACGTGTCTTTTTTATATGTTGGGGTATCTTTTGGGTATATGCCCAAGAGAGGTATAGCTGGATCCTCAGGTAGTTCAATGTCCAATTTTCCGAGGAACCTCCAGACTGATTTCCAGAATGGTTGTACCAGTCTGCAATCCCACCAACAATGGAGGAGTGTTCCTCTTTCTCCGCATCCTCGCCAGCATCTGCTGTCACCTGAGTTTTTGATCTTAGCCATTCTCACTGGTGTGAGGTGAAATCTCAGGGTTGTTTTGATTTGCATTTCCCTTATGACTAAAGATGTTGAACATTTCTTTAGGTGTTTCCCAGCCATTCGGCATTCCTCAGCTGTGAATTCTTTGTTTAGCTCTGAACCCCATTTTTTAACAGGGTTATTTGTCTCCCTGTGGTCTAACTTCTTCAGTTCTTTGTATATTTTGGATATAAGGCCTCTATCTGTTGTAGAATTGGTAAAGATCTTTTCCCAATCTGTTGGTTGTTGTTTTGTCCTAACAACAGTGTCCTTTGCCTTACAGAAGCTTTGTAGTTTTATGAGATCCCATTTGTTGATTCTTGATCTTAAAGCATAAGCCATTGGTGTTTTGTTCAGGAAATTTTTTCCAGTGCCCATGTGTTCCAGATGCTTCCCTGGTTTTTCTTCTATTAGTTTGAGTGTGTCTGGTTTGATGTGGAGGTCCTTGATCCACTTGGACTTAAGCTTTGTACAGGGTGATAAGCATGGATTGATCTGCATTCTTCTACATCTTGACCTCCAGTTGAACCAGCACCATTTGCTGAAAATGCTATCTTTTTTCCATTGGATGGTTTTGGCTCCTTTGTCAAAAATCAAGTGACCATAGGTGTGTGGGTTCATTTCTGGGTCTTCAATTCTATTCCACTGGTGTATCTGTCTGTCTCTGTACCAATACCAGGCAGTTTTTATCACTATTGCTCGGTAATACTGCTTGAGTTCAGGGATAGTGATTCCCCCTGAAGTCCTTTTATTGTTGAGAATAGTTTTAGCTATCCTGGGTTTTTTGTTATTCCAGATGAATTTGCAAATTGTTCTGTCTAACTCTTTGAAGAATTGGATTGGTATTTTGATGGGGATTGCATTGAATCTGTAGATTGCTTTTGGTAAAATGGCCATTTTTACTATATTAATCCTGCCAATCCATGAGCATGGGAGATCTTTCCATCTTCTGAGGTCTTCTTCAATTTCTTTCCTCAGTGTCTTGAAGTTCTTATTGTACAGATCTTTTACTTGCTTGGTTAAAGTCACACTGAGGTACTTTATATTATTTGGGTCTATTATGAAGGGTGTCATTTCCCTAATTTCTTTCTCGGCTTGTTTCTCTTTTGTGTAGAGGAAGGCTACTGATTTATTTGAGTTAATTTTATACCCAGCCACTTTGCTGAAGTTGTTTATCAGCTTTAGTAGTTCTCTGGTGGAACTTTTGGGATCACTTAAATAAACTATCATATCATCTGCAAATAGTGATATTTTGACTTCTTCTTTTCTGATCTGTATCCCCTTGACCTCCTTTTGTTGTCTGATTGCTCTGGCTAGAACTTCAAGAACTATATTGAATAAGTAGGGAGAGAGTGGGCAGCCTTGTCTAGTCCCTGATTTTAGTGGAATTGCTTCAAGTTTCTCTCCATTTAGTTTAATGTTAGCAACCGGTTTGCTGTATATGGTTTTTACTATGTTTAGGTATGGGCCTTGAATTCCAATTCTTTCCAGGACTTTTATCATGAAGGGGTGTTGAATTTTGTCAAATGCTTTCTCAGCATCTAATGAAATGATCATGTGGTTTTGTTCTTTCAGTTTGTTTATATAATGGATCACGTTGATGCTTTTCCGTATATTAAACCATCCCTGCATGCTTGGGATGAAGCCTACTTGATCATGGTGGATGATTGTTTTGATGTGCTCTTGGATTCGGTTTGCCAGAATTTTATTGAGTATTTTTGCGTCGATATTCATAAGGGAAATTGGTCTGAAGTTCTCTTTCTTTGTTGGGTATTTGTAACCACAGCAACTCTTATAAGGGCAAACATTCAGTTGACACTGGCTTACCGTTTCAGAGATTTAGTCCAATATCGTCATGGCAGGAGGCATGGCAGCACGCAGGCAGACAGGGCACTGGAGAAGGAGCTGAGAGACATCCGGATAGTCAGGCAGCAGGAAGTTAACTGCAACGTACTTCCTCCAACAAGGCCACACCTGCTCCAACAAGGCCACACCCTCTAATAGTGCCTGTCTCTATAGGTCTACAGAGCCATTTTCATTCAAACTGCCACAGAGGAGGAGGAAAGAAGTGTGAAGTGTTTCCTTTTCCTTTTTTTTTTTAAATGTGTGTATTTGTATATGTGCATGCACGTGTATATGCAGGTTCATGTGTGCATACATGGATGTGTGTGTGCTCACATGTGGAGACAAGAAATTAGCATTAGGTATCTTTCTAAGTTCCATTCATCTTTCTTTCTTATTATTCATTTATTTATTTATTTATGAGACAGAGTTGTCCCTGAACTTGGAGTTCACAGATTCTGAAGTAAATGAGAAGTGACATTACTTATATTTGGCTTCCTGTAATTCAGACTAAACATAGAATAAAGGACACTCCATAGATAATGTCGATGGTGATGCCCACCCAGTCAGCACCCTAAGGGTCCTGTCTCCGGACATCGGCACATTGGGGATTAGAGAGTCAACGTGCTGCTTCCAAGAAGACCAGATGTTTCCATTATAGCGTTCTCTACCTGCGTTTTCCACGGGACCAGTTTCTGAATAAGGGGCTGAAGGATTGGGTATTTTGGTTAATTTCCACTTGGCAATGGAAAGATAACTCCTGTTCCACAGGTTTATTACAAAGCTGAATTGAAGCCACATGGAAATGTGGCCCAGCTCGTGGCTGACATGAGACAAGCAGCTAGAAAACCAAAGACCTGAAGAGAAACCGTGCCACGGCGGTTGTGGCCACAAGCCTCGCAGTCATAGACTTTTAGGCTTAAACCACGGCCCTAAATGTAGGCGCGGTGTAAACTTGACAATTTCATGCCTTTTTCAGTGGTGTAAACAGATAGGACTCAGAACCCTGAACGTGCTAGGTGAGTGTTCAACCCCGGAGCTGTTCCCTCAGCCTTCACTGAACGTCTTAACCTTTGGTGTTCCAGCGGAGAAAAGTGGCACTAAGAAAAGGTAGAGCTCATGGTTGATGTAGGATTCACATAGTGTGTGTGGACCGCCTTGGCGTGTAGCGAGTGCTCAGTAAGGACGCAGTGGCTGTTACCATCGTCATTAGTCATTCTTTAGAGCTGGGGTTCCCTCAGCTGTTGGAAATTGTCTGGGGACATTTGGGGTTGGGTGGGTATGGTCCTCTCAAGCTAAAACACTTGAAGCTGTCCTTGAACTTCCATTTTCCCCAGTCCCCACAGGGCAACTTCCATGTATCTCCTACCCCTTCTGTCTTTAAACTATATTTAGAATCTAACTGCCTCTTCCCACCTCTGTGGATGCTACTCTTACCTGAGCCACTGGGCACATTGGTTACAGCTGCTGTTACAAACTGACATTCTGGTGACTTAGCAACATGTGCTCCACCCCTCCTCACTGCTTACCAACTCCCCTGCTCACTCCACTGCAAGCATGCCAACTGATGGGCATGCTGTGTCTTGAGCCCAATAGGCACACTCATAGCCTAGAGCCCTGCCTCTTTCCTTCAGTGCCTGCCTGGGCATTTGCATGTCTCGCTTCCTGTCCTCTGAGTTTCTGGTCCCTCATCACTGTCTGCACAAGAACTCTCTTGGTTACTTTGTCTATCCAGCAATGGCCAATTCCTCCAAAATCCCAGTTTCCCACACTGCTGCTTGTCCTGCCTCTGCTCAGTACTTACCCGTGTCCCACTATGCATATTACACTTACTTGTCACTTGTCACTTGTTACTGGGATCGCCTGCCTCCTCCTCAGATATAAGCTGCCCAAGGAGGGGGTATTTACTGTTTATTTTTCCCTCTTCTGTGCTAGAACAGTACTTGTACCTGGCAAGCATTCAGTAAGAGCTGTGAGAGGAGTCTGGAAAGAGCTCAGCAGCGGAGAGCACTGGACTCGGTTCTTGCAGAGGTTTGGTTCCCAGGACTTCCATGGCGGCTCACAACCATCTGTGACTTCAGCTTCAGGGGCTCTGACAGCCCTTTCTGATCTCTTTGGACATAATGAATTCATAGGGTGCACACACAATTATACAAATTTGCATATGCATAAAATTTAAGAAATCTGAAAACAATTTGAAAAGGAATTTGTTGAAGGAAAGGACATCAAAGATTGTTTTATTGTTAGTTTTTTTTTTTAAGTTGGGTTTTGTTATAGTCTTGGGTACAGTCAAACTCGCAGAAATCCTCCTGCCTCAGATTCTGGAATGATGGGATTATAGATATGTATAGCCCATGAAGGAAAATTAAGGGGAGAAATAGACCAAAGAAGAGGAGTCTTCAAAGATAGAAGACTTTTATATATTTATTTATTTTTCTTTTTTCTTTTTTCTTTTTTCCATCGTTATTAACTTGAGTATTTCTTATTTACATTTCGATTGTTATTCCCCTTCCCAGTTTCTGGGCCAACAACCCCTAAGCCCCTCCCTCTCCCCTTTTGTATGGGTGTTCCTCTCCCCATCTCCCCCCATTACCGCCCTCCCCCCAACAATCATGTTCACTGGGGGTTCAGTCTTGGCAGGACCAAGGGCTTCCCCTTCCACTGGTGCTCTTACTAGGCTATTCATTGCTACCTATGAGGTTGGAGCCCAGGGTCAGTCCATGTATAGTCTTTGGGTAGTGGCTTAGTCCCTGGAAGCTCTGGTTGCTTGGCATTGTTGTACATATGGGGTCTTGAGCCTCTTCAAGCTCTTCCAGTCCTTTTTCTGATTCCTTCAGTGGGGGTCCCGTTCTCAGTTCAGTGGTTTGCTGCTGGCATTCACCTATGTATTTGCTGTATTCTGGCTGTGTCTCTCAAGAGAGATCTACATCCAGTTCCTGTCAGCCTGCACTTCTTTGCTTCATCCATCTTATCTAATTGGGTGGCTGTATATGTATGGGTCACATGTGGGGCAGGCTCTGAATGGGTGTTCCTTCTGCCTCTGTTCTAAACTTTGCCTCCCTAATCCCTCCCAAGGGTATTCTTGTTCCCCTTTTAAAGAAGGAGTGAAGCATTCACATTTTGGTCATCCTTCTTGAGTTTCATGTGTCTGTGCATCTAGGGTAATTCAAACATTTGGGCTAATAGCCACTTATCAATGAATGTATACCATGTGTGTTTTTCTGTGATTGGGTTACCTCACTCAGGATGATATTTTCCAGTTCCCTCCATTTGCCTATGAATTTCATAAAGTCATTGTTTTTGATAGCTGAGTAATATTCCATTGTGTATATGTACCACATTTTCTGTATCCATTCTTCTGTTGAAGGGCACCTGGGTTCTTTCCAGCTTCTGGCTATTATAAATAAGGCTGCTATGAACATAGTCTTTGTTATATGTTGGGGAATCTTTTGGGTATATGCCCAAGAGAGGTATAGCTGAGTCCTCAGGTAGTTCAATGTCCAATTTTCTGAGGAACCTCCAGACTGATTTCCAGAATGGTTGTACCAGTCTGCAATCCCACCAACAATGGAGGAGTGTTCCTCTTTCTCCGCATCCTCGCCAGCATCTGCTGTCACCTGAGTTTTTGATCTTAGCCATTCTCAGTGGTGTGAGGTGAAATCTCAGGGTTGTTTTGATTTGCATTTCCCTTATGACTAAAGATGTTGAACATTTCTTTAGGTGTTTCTCAGCCATTTGGCATTCCTCAGCTGTGAATTCTTTGTTTAGTTCTGAACCCCATTTTTTTGGTTCTTTTTTTTCGGAGCTGGGGACTGAACCCAGGGCCTTGCGCTTCCTAGGTAAGCACTCTACCACTGAGCTAAATCCCCAGCCCCCTGAACCCAATTTTTTAATAGGGTTATTTGTCTCCCTGCGGTCTAACTTTTTGAGTTCTTTGTATATTTTGGATATAAGGCCTCTATCTGTTGTAGGATTGGTAAAGATCTTTTCCCAATCTGTTGGTTGCCGTTTTGTCCTAACCACAGTGTCCTTTGCCTTACAGAAGCTTTGTAGTTTTATGAGATCCCATTTGTTGATTCTTGATCTTAAAGCATAAGCCATTGGTGTTTTGTTCAGGAAATTTTCTCTAGTGCCCATGTGTTCGAGATGCTTCCCCACGTTTTCTTCTATTAGTTTGAGTGTATCTGGTTTGATGTGGAGGTCCTTGATCCACTTGGACTTAAGCTTTTACAGGGTGATAAGCATGGATTGATCTGCATTCTTCTACATCTTGACCTCCAGTTGAACCAGCACCATTTGCTGAAAATGCTATCTTTTTTCCATTGGATGGTTTTGGCTCCTTTGTCAAAAATCAAGTGACCATAGGTGTGTGGGTTCATTTCTGGGTCTTCAATTCTATTCCACTGGTGTATCTGTCTGTCTCTGTACCAATACCATGCAGTTTTTATCACTATTGCTCTGTAATACTGCTTGAGTTCAGGGATAGTGATTCCCCCAGAAGTCCTTTTATTGTTGAGGATAGTTTTAGCTATCCTGGGTTTTTTGTTATTCCAGATGAATTTGCAAATTAAACCAGAAGGCAAAAGCCTGCAAAGAATTCAATGTTTCCCCCACCAATTCAAAAACCTGGGTTTACAACTTTCAGGTTGTAATGCAAATTAAGGCACCTCCCCAGCAAGTGTAGGTAGAGAGATGGTTGTCTCCCTAGCAAGGTTGACAATCTGCAGTCCACTGCAGCATTGGCCTAGCTCCTTGCTCCTCCTTGGAGAACTTGTTGGTCTCCCCAGGTGCCTGCCTTTGCTTTTGATCCAATCTTGCTCCTGGGATAACTGTTCTCTTTGAAAGGTAGGAGCCCTGTCCCTGGGAGGCAGATCCCCACCTCTGCCTGCACTCTCTATTCACATTTTAAATAACTCGATTCTGGAGCGATTGACCATGGAAGATCGGTTCTCAGTCACTCCTGAACACATTAAAATATTTGTGAGTACATGAAATAAAAATGTTACTGTGTTGGGGGCATTGATCAGAAAGGTGACGTTTATGTTACTGTGTTAATTGGATTTCTGCAACAAGATGTGTGACTGGGTGGGGATTATCTGATGAGACAGAGGCTGTGACAGCAACTTCTAGGAACTACTTAGGGTGACTTCAAGGTCAGGGGTCTGTCTGAGTGTGGCCTGCCAGGGCGAGGAGGGAGGTGACAGAGGCACAGGAACTCTTGCAGTCCAGACTTCTTACCAGAGAGGACACCATCTCTGATTGTCCACGATTTTAATGAATGTCATGTTTGAGGTAATGACCTGTGTCTGGACTTTCAGAAAGCCCTGGAAACTCTTGCACACATTACGTTTTATCTCTCACACTGCAGCGTGCATCGTCCAACATTACCATTGATATCATCTATGGAGGACTCCTTTCCAGGTTCTTTATTAAGCTTTAATTAAATTTTATGTGTTATCAATTAGGATTAATCTACATTTAGTCTGAATTAGAGGGAGCCAATTATAAATAACACCACTTCTCATTTATTCCTGAATACAGAATGAAGGGTTTTAAACTTCCCTTGGAAAAAAAGAAAAAGGAAACCCAAATCACCCTTCTGCTGATCCAAATACAGACTTTCTTTAGAAGAGCTTTGTGTCTGGGAGACCAAAAGTTCTACTGAGATCAAATGAAAAGACTAGGATTCCTACAGGAGAGTGTTAGAAAACAGAACCAGGGCAGAGAGGGAAAGGCGAGGTTAGGCAAACAGACTCAAGTCTCAAGGCTTCACCTAGAGCATCTGCAGAGAGGGAAACAGAAACATCTCTGTTGGGGAAGAGGCCAGCCCAGCCCTGTGGTCCTGACCTCTGCTGTTGTTTTATCTCCAGCTTTCTTCTTTCTGAGCACAGGTGGGATTAGACTCCTCCCCTCTTCCTGCCTTGAATGTACACAGGGGGTTGTTTGTCAAAAGAACTGCAGGAACAAGCAGCAGCAGGAACAGTATCTTCAAAAGAGCAACCACACCAAACGCTGGTGAGGATGAAGCCAGAGGAACCATGGTGGAGACTTTTGCTTCCCAGGGATTAAAGTATTAGATAGACTTCCCTTAAGCATATCTTGAGTACTTGTGTCCCACCTGCTGGTATTATTTTGGGGGAGAGGATTCTGTGGAAGGAGGTGGGGCCCGAACTGACAGAGGCAGGTCACTAAAGGTGAGCCTCTGAAGTCTCCAGTCCTGCCCTAGTCCTGTGCCATGTGAACAGCCAGTGCTGCAGGGGTGGGCAGCCATTGGCTGAGCAGATGCTCATGGCTTCCCACGGTGACAGACTCCAACCCCCAGAGATCACGAGCCAAAATTAACCTTTCTGTCAGATACTTTAGTCACTGATTAGCAAACGTTTCCACCATGGCTCCTCTACCTTTGTCCTCACCAGCATTTGGCTTGCTTTCTTGATGATGCTGTTCTGTCTGCTGCTTCCTCTTGTGGACCCTTAGACAAACAAGCTGGAAGAGGAGAGGAGATACAGAGACACCTTAATACTCGTGTTTAATTATGGTATTATTCCTAAGAACCAATATATGGGATCAGCCTAGGCATCCGTAAGTGGATGGATGGGCAAAGGAAGTACGGTATGTGCGAGCAGTGGATGTTATCCAGTCATAAAGAACAATGCGATTACCAGACCCAGAAAGACAAATGTCACACTTACTCTCATATGAGGATCTGAGGAGAGAGAGAGAAGAAAAAAGAAAGATATGGAAGGGGAAGGGCGGGGCCGAGGGACACGAATAAAACGTGAATATGGTGGACATACTTTGGAAATGTGTGAAACCTGTTGCTGTTGAGACGGGGTCTCCCACTGAACCTGGAGCTTGCCATGTCGGCTGCACTCGCTGGCCAGCAAGCCCCCAGCATCTTTCTGAGACCGCCTTCCCAGCGAGCACCGGGGAGATGTCAGGCTTTACACGGGTACTGGGTATCCTCATGTTTGTGCAGCATTTTACCCATAGAACCATCTCTCCAGAACGTATGCGAAGAAGATTTACAATTTAAAAAGTATATCATGCAGTTTGGTGTGCTCCCGTCGTCTTGCTGTGTGATCCTGGAACCCAGCTCAGGCAGAATTCTCATTATTTCAAGATGAGCAGACACGATCTGATTTGTTCCGCTGACTGTGCAGGACACAGGAAAACAAACTTTGGTTAAGTCATTGAGATGCTAAGCGTATTTATTTTTTTTGTTATTACTTCAGCACAGCACACCTCGTTCTGCCCAGCAGAACCTTCATTGTAGGAGCTCAGCTGTCTTCTAAGCCCTGGTACTCGACTTACAAAAATAACGAAGAGTTTCTTTCAATGTACAGCACAAAAGGCGCCCACAATAAATGTTAGCAAAGATTGTTTAGATTGTCTTAGATGTCTCTATATCATGCAAAAAAAGCGATGGCTCTCGGAACCTGCTGACAGTATGTTCAAAGTTTGGTTAATCTCTTAGCACCTCAATTTCAAACAGATCCCTGTCTATTTAAAATAGAATTCCCTACACCGTATATCATGGAGTTCCCTTCTGTTAAAGAGTTTACAAAAAAAAATGTAGAATCTATTAACGCCCCCTTTACCTCAAAGCCCTGTTTATTAATCCTAGGATATATGGCTGATAAAAAGACACAAACCAACCTCATAACAGTTACATGGAGAGCTAGCCTGGCCTCTGGCACAACTGTGGGCTTGGTGATTTTTTTTTTTTTAAGCAAACACCACCGGAGGTGACTTGTGGTTTATAACACTGACCTATACATATTTTCTTGGTAGAGCTTCACCTGTGTGTGCCCAGCCAATGTACAGCCCGTAAGTCATGCAAGTGCAGAGTCTCAGCTTCTCTCTGGTGACCCACACACTAGACATATGCTATGATCTCTTTCCATGGGCGTGGTGTGTGCTATTCTTTCAGGAAGCCCCTGCGGGTTCCCATGTTATAGGAAACCCAAAAGTTACAAAAAGGAAAGTTCAAGTGTTACCTGTACCTGGAACTAACACGAGAGTGACACTCTAGTCAGGAAGTTTTTGGGTCACAGGCAACAGAGGAAATTTGTTAGCTCTTATAACTTGAAAACTCAACAGCCAAGCCATCAGAGTTTCTGGTATGGCTGTTTCTAGGTATTTAAACAGTATTATTAGCTCTTTCTCTCACCCTATCTGGTTTGCTTCTTTATATTAATTTTATTGTCTTTTATGCATACAGTGACAAAATGGCACCCTTCTAGCTTTATATTTTTCCTACCAATGATACCAGGAAAACTACCAACCCTGCCATTTTAAGGAAAGTCCTTGGAGGGCTCCATGGCTAAGCTTTCAATCTACAAGACCTTCAAAAATGAAAAAAAAAATCCAATAAGGAGATGGGCAAAGGAAAGGAGTAGGCAATTTCAGACGAGGAAACGCAAGTAGTTGCTATGCAAATGATGCTATGCTCATTCTAACAGGGTGGGGAGAGGAAGGCAAATCAAAACCTCGCTGAGGTCACTCTGGAAAGTCACTAATTTTGCCCAAATCAAAGTGACTCATAATCATGGTTGTGATCACTGAGAGAGAATGAAAAATCTCCTCCTTTGCTGTGCAAATAGGAATTGTTTAAATCAAAGGGGAAAAAAAATCTGGACAGAGCTGTTGAAATGCAAAATGTGTGTGTTCTTTGACTCAGAGATGAAAATAAACAGTCGATAGAAATCTATTGCAAATATCACAAACTTGCAAAATCCCGAGAATAAAGGACTTCTCCAAAAAATAAAACGGGGACTATTGAAGAAATTGTAGTGTTTTTGTATTCTAGAACCTAATGTATTGAGAGCACGGCAGCTACGTGTGTGCAGAACTCTGCACTCTCCTGCTTCATTTGTCTAACATGATCCTAGAATCGAAGGAGCGACTGTTTTAGGGAGGAAGTCTTCCACGTGAATTTCCATGGATGATTATCTGTATAAACTTGGGAAAAGCATGAAGAGACAGCCACAAAACAGCTGGCTTTAGATTTTTGTATTTATTTTTTAAAACCAATTGTTTTTAGTTTTAAAGTGTGTGTGTGTGTGTGTGTGTGTGTCCACACTACAGTACACATCCACTCTGTGGGTCTTGAGGATTGAGCTCAGTTTATTAGGCTTAGCAGCACCTGCCTTAATCTGCTGAGTCACCTCATGGTTTTGATACTTTAAAATTTGCAGTTGACATATTGGGATCTGCATGTCTTGTCAAGGTATGTTTCACAGTGACTTTGTAAAATCACCTCTTGGCCAGTCTTAGCTATGATGCTTGGGCATGATGGGATGGCTTGATTGTATTGGATGCAGTGATGCTCTGGGGAGGTGCCTTTTCAGTGTCAGCAATGGTATATACTATGTTCGTTCTTGGTAGTTTTCTTAATGACGGTGGAAGGATTTGGCCTGATTCCTAAGAGATCCTTGCTCTTCATTACAGTAGAGCCTTGTAGGTTTGGTCAGTTGAATGAGGGCATCCGTCTTGGTTACTTTTCTGTTGCTGTGAGAGAATATCTGACAAAGAGCAGCTTAGAGGAGAAAAGGACTTACAGTTCCAGAGGTCATACAGCTCATCACGGTGGGGAACGCAGAGAGCGTAACAGAAGCAGGATGAGGTTGGTCTCCCAGCCAGGAAACAGAAGGGTCATATTTCCTCAGCAGACAGGAAGAAGGGGGTGGGGGCAGGACTTAGGGCCAGGCTATGAAGGCTTCCCTCCAGCAAGGCTCCACCCCTTAAAGGTCTCATAACCCATTTAAAAAAGTAGCCGGGGACCAAGTGTTCAAACGCATGACATTTCTCATTCAAACCACAACTGTACCTGTTGTTGATTCATGGTCTCTAAGGACACTAAGTGGAGGCCTCGTGTGATGTGTGACACTGCCTCTTTTTCAGTTATTCTAGGTTGTGATGTCAACTAAAGAGTCAGCACCATTGCTTGTGATCAACGTCTTCATGCTTACGTTTAAGCCACGTATTCACTTGGCGAATGTTAACAGTACTAGCGTCAGGCTAGGCACACCCTTGGTCTTGGATGTCTTCGTAGTCTGTGTTCCTCACACTCACACTGAAAGGCCATTACTATCGGGAAATGGAGTAAAGAGAACAATCTCCTAAGGAATGATCCGGTCTAAGGAGTCAGACAGCATTTGGAGAATAATGAGACCCCGAATAAAGCATATGTGAACGTGTGGGGCACAACCAGGGCTCTCCAATCGCTGTTTATTGTCGCAAATAAAAAATAAACAAAGTTAGCTTTAAAATCAAGAAGTATGAAAATCAGTAAAAACCCTAAAAGGAATTCTGAAAAATAAGTCTTTCAGGAACAAAGCAGAAACTCACAGGTTCTAGAGCAGACAAGCGGGAGAATCATATCAGAGAGATGGTTCTGGGAAGAAAACCTAGAGTTTAGCTAACATCTCTGACAAAACTGGCTCGAGAGAGGAAAAGCGAAATTATCAATGATGAGGCCCTTTTGGAGGACTGTGAGAGATTAGAAACTCAAGATATTACCTTGCTCAACTATCTGCAAGGATGCGGATTTGTTTTGTGAAATCCGCATTGCTGAAGTTAGGCTTATAAAAAAGGAATCAGCCTGAATGGAAGAAGGAAGTCATATAAACGCAAACACACACTCCAAACGTTAAGTCCCGCACAGCCTCTTTGCATAGAAATTTTTCTAATGCTTTCTTTAGATTTTCCAATAAAAGATTTTTTTAATATTCCATTCATTAATGGTTCCAGGTTATAGAGAAGCATAGAAAATCCTTTAATTCATTTTATGAGGATGGCACAACCCTGAAATCCAATCTTGAAGAATATAGTGGAAAACAGGGAGAAGAGACAACCACAGCACTAGATGAAAACTATAAATAAAATAACAGCAAACAATTCGATAATGCGTTAATGGAATCACTCTCCATGACCAAGCGGGATTTGTCCTAGGAATGCAAAACCCTTTGTTCTGTAGATCATTTTCTTTAAAAAGAAAGTAAATAAAAATCTTACAGGCGGATTCAGTCATCCTTTCTGAGGGACTCTTGACTTCCATGTCTCCCTCCTCCTTTCTTCCCACTCCCTTCCAAAGACCAGGGACCACAACTTCTTTGCAGTTGATACTTATCCCCCTCCCCCAGTTTATGCTTTCTGCTGTTCCTACAATTTTTCCATACATTTCCATAACCATCTAGCCATACATGATTTTTATGATTTTGCTTGCACTTAAAAAAAAATCTTCTGTCTGTATATAAAACATGCCCCTCTGGAACTTGCTTTTCTTCTCTCAGGATTATGATTTTGAGATTCACCCATGTTGACAAAAAGATCTAGTCTATTAATTGTATAAATAAATATTTAATAAGTTGTTTTTAAAAACATGTCTTCCTAATTTCATTTATGTTGCTGTGGTAAAAATAAATGGACATAAAGAAACTTGGGGGAGAGAGAAGACAATTTGGTTTTCAGTTCCAGGCTACAGGCTATCACCGTGGGGATGTCACAGCAGCAGGAGCAGAGAGCAAGAATGACTGCATCTGTGCTTGCTTGGTTGCTTACACTAAGCCCAGTTTCTCAACTCTCATACAGTTCAGAGTCCTCTGTCTAGGGAATGGTGTTGCCCACAGTGGGCTGACTGTTCCCACATCAACTTAATTAAGATAATTCCCTTATGGCATGGCCACAGGGTAATCCGATGTAGACTATCTCTCATTGAGACTCCCCTCTCTGGTGATCTGAGGATGTGTCATGTTGCCTATTAGTGTTATACACCGCATATGTGAACATCATTCTGGAAAGAACATTTGTGTTTACTTCAAATGACCATGTAGAAGCCCTCACAGTACATTATGAGGTGGGGGGATTGGGGACTTTTATAGTCTAGATCTTGCCAATCCAAAAGTTTTTTATGTTAATTCTGGGATACTGAGAAGTGGTGGGTCTAGTTGAAGGAAGTCAGTCAATGGGAGTATGTCCCTGAAGGATATGTTAGGGCCTGTCTCTGCTTCCTGACCACCATGAGATGAGTGGCTTTTCTCTGCCAGATGCTTGCTGACATGATGATCCTCCTTGCCCTAGGCCCAAAGAAATAGGGTGAAGCAAATATATTATCCATAGTTGCTTTGAAAGCTTTGAAATTCTGAGTTAAAAAACTGTTTCCTCTTTAGGTACCTAACTTGAGAGTTTCTTAACTCAGATGCTTGTTACAACAACACAAAGCTAACACAGGACATAAGTCACGGAGGCAGAGCTCTCATGAATGGGATTGATGCCCTTCCTTATCAAAGAAACTCCAGAGCTCTTTCACCCATGGGAGGAGAGTGAGGAGGAAGTCTACAGCTGGAACAAGTTCCTCCCTAGAACCTGACTAGGCTAATGCCTGAATTCAAACTCCTAGTTCCTAGGCTTCCACCCTCCTTCTGTTGTTTATAAGCCACCAAGTTTGCAGTGTTTTGTTATAGCATCGAGGACTAAGACATAAATGTAGGCTGTTTCTTTTCTTAGAGGCTGTTTTAACAATGCTAGAACAAATGTGTACACTTCCCCACCCACTTGTGTGAATGAGGCTGCAGCCAAAAGCCTACTGTCAGCAGGCAGGGATATTTCTGCCTCCTACACCTTGCTAACTCTTGTGTGGGATGGGCTTTTATTCCCAATTTAATTTGAATTTCCTTGATTACTAGTGAAGTGGAGATATTTCTTGTGTCTGTTGATCGAGAGGGTTTCCTTTCTCCTCAATCGTCTGTTTATATTCTTAATTTATACCATATTAAAACAATTCTTTTCTTGTCACTTTGTAGGGTCTCTATATATCTCGACTGTTGTGCCAGAATTGTTTTATAGCAGGAATTCTATTCATAAAATATTCCATATGGTTATGTCAATAGGTACCAAAAAGCCTTGAATAGACCTGCAGTTCATTCCTGACATAAAACCCTTTAGGAATTTGAACTAAAGCATGATAAAATATATCTTTTAACCCTAAGTATACTTCAGACTTAAAGAAGAAATAGCAGATACATTTCCACTATTGACAAAGATACTCCCTGCGATGTGCAGAATTGTGGTCCCCAAATCCATGGTAAAGTTCTAACCTTCAAGTGCCCCAGAATGTGACTGGAGGTGGTTTTCTTAAGGGATTTATTTGGTTTAAATAAGGTCATTTGTCTTTCTCTTGTTCTTATAGGATAAGGGGATTCAGACATAAACATGTGGAAGGGAAGGTCACATGGACACACAGGAGAAAGTAGACATTTGTAAGGTAAGGAGAGAGACCTCAGAGAAGAGAATCCCACTCATACCTTCATGGTGGTCTTCAGCCTCAGGAACAATGAGAAAATAAATGCTTGTTATTTTATCTCCCTCTAGCAGTGATACTTAGTTATAATGTTAGCATATTGTTACATACCATATACATTAAATAATATATACTATATGGCCATACACATTATTACATATTGTGAAAATGCTGACCATTGCCCAATGTCAGTGATGTTATGACATAACAAGCAAGAGATCCAATCATCATAAATACATAAATAAATAAATAAATAAATAAATAAATAAATAAATAGGAAAGAGTGTGGGGCTGAGTGAGATGGATCAGTGGGTAAAAGCATGATCAACCAAGTAAGAATTGTTGGAAGCCCAAAGGTCCTTGCACTCACAGATAAGCCCTAGGGAAACCAGGAATGCTATACACAGAGCATTGTCTTTTCTTTGGGAGAGATCTTTAACTTGTTTTTCTATCTAGAGGGCTGGAAATGGAGGTGGAAGGGTCAGGCCATACTACACTCCCACAAGCAGGATTGGAGGTGGCTAATAGACCAGGTAACCTTTGTGTTATCTGTATGTCCAAGGGCTCCCCCATACTCCCACAAAAAGAATTAGAGGTGGCTAATAGTTCAGATGACCTCTCTGCTATCCGTATGACTGAAACCACACCAGCTCTTCCACCATATTTTAAAGGTAGAAGATGTAGCCTATCTCTGGAATCCACTTTCGTGGAAGAAGTGATGTGTACTTTGAGAAGAGTTTCAATGCCTCCTTGCGCACATGGGATTGTGTTACACCAGGACATGTTTTTCTCAAATTGTACTGCTTTTAAATATGCCTAAAATAAACTGAGTGGTGTTAGACTCTAGAAGTCTGAACCAACACCAACTACTGAATTGTGTTGAACTGGATCTCCTTGCCTCATGTGAGTTGATGCTTTGCTGGCCCTCATGATCTCAGAGATTCTACTGCCTCAAGTATGACTTTCAGAACACATTTAAAGGTGGAAGGAGAGAATGGGCTGTACAAAGTTGTCCTCCAGTCTATACACATACACTGTGGAGTGCCCTCCTCTGCATATCACACACATATAAATGCATGCACACACACATATACACACCCACAAAAACTAATAAATACAAATTTAAAAGGAAAGTTCAAGCTGGGTGGTTGTGGTGCAGCCCTTGGGAGGCAGAGGCAAGTAGATCATTGTGAGTTCTAAGCCAGCCTGGTCTACAGAGCAAGTTCAAAGACAGCTAAGGCTACACAGAGAGACTGTCTCAAAAACCAGCCACCACCACAACAATGACAATGACGACAACAATAAGAACAAGAACAACAACAAAAAAATTCATCACCTAATTCATAAGTGATACGATTTCCTGTTAGGAATTGTCAGGACCTCTGTGGGAACTTAAATAAGGGGCCTGGCTAGGAGTAGAACACCTGCAAGTCAATAACTAAGTAACTATTTGCAGTTAACACCAACATTTAAAATAACTGCTTTTTGCAACATGACCAGTGCATGAAGAAAACTATAAACACTTCCTGAGCAATAGAAATGGTTTAAATCCACAAAGAGATTGCTCAGTCATCTGCATTGGAACAGAAAAAATTTAGAGATTCAAATTATTCTAAAAATATCCGACAGACAACATGTGGTATTTACACTGTGAGTAGCTTAATAAATTAACTCTATAGTTAGGGTAGAATAACTTGAGAAAAGTGGACATACAAGATATGGTTTATATCTTACAGAATTTATTATAGAGCTCTAGTAATCGAAACAGCATGGCACGGCTCTAGAATTCATCACCAGGTGAGTGGGCCAGGACTGTTTCCTGGAGAGACATGAACAAATGACTTTTATTTCAGCACACCAGTGTGTTAAAGGAATGCCTCTACCGAAGTGTAGGCCGGTGAACCAGTGAACTTACAGGATTTTCCTATTGGAGTGTGGGCGAGGGGTTACTTGAAGTAGTTGCCCTCAAACTGCTGTATTACCAAAAAGTCCAACCCACATGGACATTGACTTCCCTATACTGTATAGATGGGGTACCTTCTACCCTTGATGTATTGTAGCACCCCAGAGAACATGGGTATTTGTGGAGAAGGAGCACTGGAATGAGTGGTTAGAAGCTCAAGAGGGAAAGGGTCTATGGCCTTTATTAGCCACCTTTTTTTTTTAACAGTTCATTTTATGACATTTATTTTTATTTTTATTTTTCCTCCATCTTTATTAAATTGGGTATTTCTTATTTACATTTCAATTGTTATTCCCTTTCCTGGTTTCCAGGCCAACATCCCCCTAATCCATCCCCTTCCCCTTCTATATATGTATTCCCCTCCCCATCCTTCCCCCATTACTGCCCTCCCCCCAACAATCATGTTCATTGGGGGTTCAGTCTTGGCAGGACCAAGGGCTTCCCTTTCTACTGGTGCCCTTACTAGGCTATTCATTGCTAGCTATGAGGTTGGAGCCCAGGGTCAGTCCATGTATAGTCTTTGGGTAGTGTCAGCCACCCTTTTTATGAAGTAACATCAACAGGCTCAAATTTGTTGGGGGTTTCTTGTGGGGTGTCACGGTATCCCTGCTTAAGATGTTGACGGCAATTATGCTCAGGAGATAGCTTGTCACAATTTCCTTACTCTGCTTTATTATGCCAACCAGCAAAAGTGCTGAGTGGAAAACAACGATACAAATGTAGCAGAGTAAAGAAATCAGAGGGAGTGTTTGAATTCCATGGTTGGCCAGGTGGAGGGAGGGTTCCAATGTTGGTGACATTGTGTCTATTGCTATTGTCTTTCAGTCAGGGCAACATGATGGTTACAATCTGCTTCGCTATCTGCAGTAGTCAGATTCTTGTTGCTGTGACTAAATGGCCAAGGCAGATCAATTTAAAGGAAAAACTCTTTTATTTTGGCTGACAGTTTCAGAGGCCGCAGTCCATGGCCACTTGGCCCTATTGCTTGGGGCCTGTTTCAGGGTAGAAAACAGTAGTGGGAATCTCATTGAAGAGAAGTATTGCTCACATCATGGTAGACAGGAGGCAGAGAGAGCAAGTGAAGGGGCTGGAACCCCAGTATCCTCCTCATGGGCAAGGTCTCAGTGACTTCATTTTCTCCCATAAGATTATTGCTCCCTAAATGCTTTACTGTGTTCCATAGGGCCACAGGCTCTGACCAAGCCTTTATCTCACGGCCTTTGTGGCACAACAAACCTCCAAACCATTACACTGTCTCATCCTTTGTCCCCCTTCTCTTGGCTGTGTAGTATCTATCTAAGTTCCTTCCTGCCATAGAAAAGTCATGTGATAGAAATCATCATTGAGGGATATGGTAGAAGGAAAGTCCTTGCTGTGCAAGCATGAAGACTTGAGTCTAGTTTTCCAGAAGCCATGTGAAAAAGCTGAGTGTGGTGGCTCATGCCTAAAACCCAGATCTGGCAAGGCTGAGTGGAAGATTTCTGGTGCTCACTGGCTAGATCTGTGTGTCCATGCTCTATGAGAAACCCTGTCTCAAAAACTAAGGTGGAGAGAGAGCAACTGAGGGAGATGCCCAACAGTGATCTTTGGCCTCTATCTCCACACCAGTATTCGTGCATACACATCTTTTATTAAAAAGTGCAATTTTATTTCTGATGTATGTCATATAACTTACACAGGTTAGGACTATGTTTGGCTAGTAAAAAAAAGCTGTCTCCATAGGTAACACTTTGATTTCTCAAGTGATTTCATTCCTCATGCTTAGGGAGAATGTCCCCATTGGATTCCCTTTCTTCACTCCCTCAGGTAACTGAACAGGTTTTGGAGGCATCAGAAACTCAGAGGTCTGGCCTCCAGTCTAGTTTTTGCCCCGCCCCTCATCTCAACAGCAGAGCCGGTGGAGGAGAGAGGCTGGCAGGATCTTAACAGGCAAGTCATGGAAGCCAGAGGGGTTTAGGAAGTGGAAGGGTCTTGGTGACCGATGCAGTGACCAAGAACGGGTGTGTGAGTGTGAACAGGCAATGGTGTGGACTGCGTCCCAGGCAATGGAGGACCACAGGACTGGCATACACTCCTCTTTCCCAACAAAGGGCAAGGCAGTAATATGTCAGGCTCTGTGGGCCATATATGGGTCTTGTTGTAGCTCTCCTGCTCTGCTCTAGGATTGCGAAAGAGCCACAGCCACTGGAATAAATGAGCAGATTCCAGCAAAGCTTCATTTGCAAGAACAGTGATGCCTGAGACCTGGTTTGTGGCGTATGGTTTTAGAGTTCTGGTTCAGAACTTACAGTAGAGACCGGTCTTTACTGCCTCTCCGCAGAATGTTAGAAACACTTCCCTGGGGTTCCATTTGCTCTACCTACAGTGGTGTGATAACGGTACGTGTCACAGTGCTGTGTGTAGCCAGGGCTCTAGAAATGGCTTTGTTGTCAACCTCCCTGTTACAGTGATTATTTCCAGTGAGGGACAGCGGCTCCTAGGAAGGTTACCCTAGGACAAACTTGATTCCCACTCTCCTGGCTTAAAAATAAAATCGGAACACCGATTGCACTTAACACTTCTGTCATCAGGCACGAGGCTAACACTGCCAACTCCCTGTCACATCTGCTGGCAGGTCTGTGGATGTACTTCACAGCGAGTCTGAATTCCTGAAGGATCCGTGCTCATTTCTGTGCCTTCAAATTGGAGATTGAACTTGAGAACTTCACAGCACTGAGACAGGTTGGGGCTTTATGGTTGTTTGGGAGGGTAAGTCATTGTCCTCATAAATAACAGTCTGACTTCTCGAGTGTCCCCCGAACGGCCAGCCCATCCTTCTGCACTTGGGCTAATTTCTTCCTTGCCAGAGAGTCATTTGTCCTTGGGTGCTCAGGAAGGGACATACATTTTCCTCTTATCCTTTCTGTTCTCCCAGAACATCCCCAAGTCCCTGCTCTGGGGATTACCTGTGTAGTGACATCGTTTGTCACTGTCAGAAGCCAACATGTGGTATCTGAAAAGCGGGTTTTTATTTGATCAAAGGGCCCCTGGCATTAAGATGTCCAAATTATTTTATTTGATTTTTTTCTAGAGCTATAAGTCAGTGTCGGAGGTGTATCTTGTAGCCATCTCTTTACCTGAATCCCCACTGCTTTGATCGGTGCAGCTGTGGCTTGCTCCTGGTTGCTGCCAGGGCCTCCTGGTGGGCTCTCTGTTTCTGCCTAAGGGTCCTCATTAGTATACCACCCATGTATTTCTCTACATAGTGGCCACATTTTGTCTTAATGTAGCTCAGGTTGTTTTTTTTTTTTTTTAACACATCCCGATGTTTTCCACCACTCTTAGAAGAAAATCCAAGCTTCTTGTAGCTGGTGATTCACCAAGCTCCCTCCCTAATCTCATTGAAGCCCTTGGTCCACTCTACATCCCCATATGCCTTGAACTCTTGTCTGCCACAACATCTGCCATGAACCTCATCTTGCTGTTGTGACCATTGCTATAGGATTAATGGTTCAAAATAGACTAAAATCAATGCCATGCCTTCTGGAGATTTGGAGGCTCTGGAGGACACTGTAGATACTCTCACCTGTATCCCAGAAATGGAGGCTACATTTTGCATGTCTTGGCTCATGTCAGTATCTCTTGGACATCTGCCTCCATGGTCACATCTCCACCCTTCGTTTTCTCCCCTTATAAGGACCTGGTGGCTGCAGCAGCCTAGCCCAACTAGACAGTGCAGTATAATCACTCCACCTCTTGCTCTTACTGACATTGCATTTGTGTTTGTAGGTTCATAAAATTATGAAGTGGATACTTGGGAGAGGAGCCATATTCTAGGCATCACATTGCTTTTCTGGAAGTAGCCCATTCCTCTTTCACTGAAATAGAATTGTTTATACAATATACTCTGATTATGTTTTCCCTTTCCCATACTCCTCCCAGTTCTTCCCACCTCCCCTCCAAGTGGGACCCACACCTTTTCTGTCTTTCAATAGAAAACAAACAAGCATCTAAGGAATTATAATTGAAATAACATACAAATAAAACACAAACAAATCAGAATAGAACAAAATACCAAACAAAGAAAAAGGCCAAAGAAAAAGCACATACTTTCTTTTTTATTTACATTTCAAATGTTATTCCCTTTCCATGTTTCCTGTCCATAAGCCCCCTATCCCATTCCCCTCCCCTTCTTCTATAAGGGTGTTCTCCTCCCCATTCACCCCCCTTATCACCCCCGGACATTCCCTTACACTGGGGGTCCAACCTTGGTAGGACCAAGGGATTCTCCTTCCTTTGGTGCCCAACAAGGCCATCCTCTGCTACACATGCAGCTGGAGCCATGGGCCTGTCCATGCATAGTCTTTGGGTAGTGGTTTAGTCCCTGGGAGCTCTGGTTGGTTGACATTGTTGTTCTTATGGGGTTGTAAGCCCCTTCAGCTCTTTCAATCCTTTCTCTAATTCCTCCAATGGGGGGGCGGGGGTCCTGTTCTCAGTTCAATGGTTTGCTGCTAGCATTTGCCTCTGTATTTGACATGCTCTGGCTGTGTCTCTCAGGAGAGCTCTATATCCGGTTCCTGTCAGCATGCATTTCTTAGCTTCATCAATCTTATCTAGTTTTGGTGGCTGTGGATATATGGGGCACATGTGGGGCAGTCTCTGAATGGCCATTCCTTCAGTCTTTGCTCAAAAACTTTGCCTCCATTTCCTCTCCTATGAATATTTTTGTTCCCCCTTTTAAGAAGGAGTGAAGCAGTCTCACTTTGGTCATCATTCTTCTTGAGTTTCATGTGGTCTGTGGATTGCATCTTGGGTAATTTGAGCTTTTGGGATAATATCCACTTATCAATGAGTGCATACCATGTGTGTTTTTCTGTGATTGGGTTACCTCACTCCATTTGCCTATGAATTTCATGAAGTCATTGTTTTTGATAGCTGAGTAGTACTCCATTGTGTAGATGTACCACATTTTCAGTATCCATTCCTCTGTTGAAGGGCATCTGGGTTCTTTCCAGCTTCTGGCTATTATAAATAAGGCTGCTATGAACATAGTAGAGCATGTGTTTTTGTTGTATGTTGGAGCATCTTTTGGGTATATAGCTGGGTCCTCAGGTAGTACTATGTGCAATTATTATTATTACTATTATTGTGTGAGGTGCAATGTGTGCTTTGAGCTTTAGTAAGGTTTCTGTATGTATGTAGGTGCCCTTGTATTTGGAGCATAGATATTTAGGATTGAGAGTTCATCTAGGTGGATTTTTCCTTTGATGAATATGAAGTGTCCTTCCTTATCTTTTTTGATAACTTTTGGTTGAAAGTCGATTTTATTCAATATTAGAATGGCTACTTCAGCCTGTTTCTTCGGACCATTTGCTTGGAAAGTTGTTTTCTAGCCTTTTACTTTCAGGTAGGATCTGTCTTTTTTCTGAGGTGTGTTTCCTGTATGTGGCAAAATGTTGGGTCCTCTTTACATATCCAGTCGTTAGTCTATGTCTTTTTATTGGGGAATTGAGCCCATTGATGTTAAGAGATATTAAGGAATAGCGATTGTTGTCTCCTGTTATTTTTGTTGTTAGAGATGGAATTATGTTTGTGTGTCTCTCTTCTTTTGGTGTTGTTGCAAGGAAATTACTTTCTTGATTTTTCTAAATCAAGTTTCCCTTTTTGTGTTGGAGTTTCCCATCTATTATCCTTTGTAGGGCTGGGTTTGTAGAAAGATATTATGTAAATTTGTTTTTGTCATGGAATATCTTGATTTCTCCATCTATGTTAATTGAGAGTTTTGCTGGATATGACAGCCTGGGCTGACATTTGTGTTCTTTTAGGGTCTGTATGACTTCTGCCCAGGCTTTCATAGCGTCTGCTGAGAAGTCTGGAGTAATTCTGATAGATCTGCCTTTTTATGTTACTTGACCTTTTTCCCTTACTGCTTTTAAAATTTTTTCTTTGTTTTGTGCATTTGGTGTTTTGATTATTATGTGACAGGAGGAATTTCTTTTCTGGTCCAATCTATTTGGAGTTCTGTAGGCTTCCTGTATGTTTATGGGCATCTCTTTCTTTAGGTTAGGGAAGTTTTCTTTTATAATTCTGTTGAAGATATTTACTGGCCCTTTAAGTTTGGAGTCTTTACTCTCTTCTATACCTATTATCCTTAGGCTTGATCTTCTCATTGAGTCCTGGATTTCCTGGATGTTTTGGGTTAGGAGCTTTTTACCTTTTATATTATCTTTGATGGTTGTGTCGATGTTTTCTCCTCCTGAAATTTTCTCTTCTCTCTCTTGTATTCTGTTGGTGATGCTTGCATCTATGACTCCTGATCCCTTCCCTATGTTTTCTATCTCCAGGGTTGTCTCCCCCTTGTGCTTTCTTTATTGTTTCTATTTCCATTTTAAAATCCTGGATGGTTTTGCCCATTTCCTTCACCTCTTTGGTTGTGTTTTCCTGTAATTCTTTAAGGGACTCTTTAAGGGGTCTTTGTGTTTCTTCTCTAAGGGCTTCTACTTGTTTACTTGTGTTGTACTGTATTTCTTCCCCCACCCCCCACCCCTCCCCCCGGAGCTGGGGACTGAACCCAGGGCCTTGCGCTTGCTAGGCAAGCGCTTTACCACTTTACTACTGAGCTAAATCCCCAAACCCTCCTGTATTTCTTTAAGGGAGTTATTTATGTCCTTCTTAAAGTACTCCATCATCATCATAAAATGTGATTTTAAATCCAAATCTTGCTTTTCTGGTGTGTTTGGATATCCAATATTTGCTTTGTTGGGAGAACTGGGCTCTGATGATGCCAAGTAGTCTTGGTTTCTGTTGCTTAGGTTCCTGTGCTTGCCTCAGGTTCCTGTGCTTACTTCTCGACATCAGGTTGTCTCTGGTGTTAGCCTGTCTTGCTGTCTCTGAAGCAGCTTGGCTTTCCTGTAGGCCTGTGTTTCAGCACTCCTGTAGATCTGTTTTCTTTCAGCCGGATCTGGGAACAAAAAGCTCTGCTCTCAGGTGTGTAGGCGCTCCTGGTGACTGGCTTTTAACTCTTGGTGCAGGCAGAAACCCGAAGGGTCCTGTCCCTGGTTGCTCCTAGATCCCTGTGCCCAGAGGGCACAGATGACAGTAAGCCATTTCCTCTTGGGTCAGGAATTCAGGCAGAAAGCAGTTGTCTCCTATTTCTCAGGAGTGTCTTCTGGGGGTCCAGCTCTCTTCCCCACATGATTTGGGTGCAGGGAGCTATGGTACTGGTTCAGTTCAGTTTCGGGTGCAGGCAGAAACCAGCTGGTTCCTGCTGCTGATCCTATATTCCTGTATCCAGAAGCTCTATGCAGTTTCCTCTTGGGCCGGGAATGCGGGTAGAAGTGGGCAGACATGGCGGTCTGTCCTGAGGTCTCAGGATTGTCCACACTTCTGGGAGTTCAGTTCTCTTCCCCCAAGGGATTTGGGTACAGGGAGCTGTGGGACCAGTTCAGTTGTAACACATACTTTCACAACATAGGAATTCCCATAAAAACCCAAGGCCAGAGCTATTATTATATACACAAGGGGTCTGTAAGGAAGAGAGCAAACAACAAAACAAAAGACCCAACAAGCTAACTGCCCTGACTTAATATTATGAGACAAAGAACCTCAAACAATACTGTTGAGTTTGTTTCTGTTGGCCATCTAGTGCTGGGCATGGGACCTACCCCTAAGAGTGGCTTGTTGCCCTAGTAAAACTCCCTTGGAGAAAATGAAATTCCTGTATGGAGATATCTTCTTGGTTAGGGATGCAGCATGTGCCCAATTCTTTCAGCTCTAGTACCCATTGGTGCAGACCCATGCAGGCCTTGTGCCTGCTGCCACAGTCTCCGTGAGTTCATCCGTGCACCTGTTCTGTCACGTCTAAAAGGCCTTGACGTCTTGGTGTCTTCCATTTCTTCTGGCTTTCACACTCTTTCCACTCCCTGCAAAATTCCTGAATCCTGAGGGGAGGCTGAGTGTTCCAAGGTCTCACTGTCTGCGCATTGTCTGGCGGTAGCCTCTGTATTTGTTCTCATCTGCTGCAGGAGGAAGCTTCTCTGACGATGGCTGAGCAAGGCAGTGCTCTGTGAATACAGCAGAGTGTCATTAGGAGTCATTTTATTGCTACATCCCTTTAGCAGATGGGTAGTATTTGTTTTCTGTTCAGAAAGTCATCTCCTGTGCTGATGAATTAAAGACTATTCCTCACTTTCTCACCTATCAGATTCAGTGTGTCTGGCCTTATGTTGAGTTCCTTGATCCATTTGGAATTGAGTTTTGTGCAGAGTGATAAGTCTGGATCTATTCACGCCCTTCTATATGCAGCCGCCCAGTTTGACCAGCACATTCATTAATGATGTGTGTGTGTGTGTGTGTGTGTGTGTGTGTGTGTGTGTGTGCGCGCGCGTGTTTCAGCATACATTTCTGGCTTCTTTAGGAAAAAAAATCAGGTCTCCATAGGTGTGTGAACTTATTTCTGAGTTTTCAATTCTATTCCACTGATTGGTGTGTTTGTTTTTGTGCTGATACTATGCTGTTTTTATTACTATAGCTCTGGAGTATAATTTGAGATCAGAGATAATGTTACCTCCAGCAGTTCTTTTACCATTCATGAGTGTTTTAGCTATTTTTTAAAATGGGAATTGCATTGAATCTATAAATTGCTTTTGGTAGGATGGCCATCTTTTTAAAAAATGTTAATCCTACCAGTCCATGAGCATGGGGATCTTTCCATGTTCTGATACCTTCTTCAATCTCTTTCTTCAATGTCTTAAAGTTTTTTTTTTGTCATGCGAATCTTTCACTTGCTTGGTTAGAGTTATCCGACAAAGATATTTTATCTTATTTGAGATATCTTATATTATTTGAGGCTATTGTGAAGGGTGCTGTTTTCTTGATTTCTTTCTTAGTCTGTTTGTCACTAGCATATATGAAGGCTACTGATGTGTGTTAATTTTGTATCCTGATACTGTTGAGAGACATCCACTAGTGATGACTACTTGGGTTCAAGCCAATAGGAAATCTTTATTAGCTGGTTGATGACTACACTTGGTATTTGATACCCCAGTGCAGTCCAGAGCCTTTCTCTGAGTGAGTATTTAAGCATAAAAATCAAATCCTGGCTTGACACTCTCCAATTAGCAAGAGCAATTAGCCAGAAGCAGAAGAAGAACAGAAGCCCCAAAGCAAGGTTAGTAAATTTAGGGACATTCCCAGAACTGTGGACTTGGATAGATTAGGTCTTTCTTCTCACTTTGGTAGGTGATGCTGCCCAGATGCTGGGTTTCATGGCCTGAACCATAATTCCATCGTGGTGTTAGTTGTGCTAAGGCCTGGGAGCCTGTTACACTACTTTGCCGAAAGTGTTTATCAGCTCACTTATGTATATTATCATAACATCTACAAATAAAGAAACTTTGACTTCCTCCTTTACTATGTGTAATCCCTTGGTCTCCTTCAGCTGTTTTATTGTTCTAGCTAAGATCTCACAAGCACAACATTGAATAGACAGGGAAAAGTGGACAGGCTTGTCTTGTTCCTGATTTTACTGAAAATGGTTTGAGTTTCTCTCCATTAAAGTTCATGTGCGCTGTGGGCTTGCTGTAATTCATCTTTATTAGGTTGAGGTATGTCCCTTGTATTTCTAATCTCTTTAGAAATTTTATCCTGAAGGAGTATTGGATTTCATCAAAGGACTTTTCTGCATATAATGAGATGATCATGTGGGTTTTTTGATATTTTTGTTTATTTATATGGTGATTACACTTACTGATTTTCATATGTTGGACCATCCTTGTGTCTCTGGGATGAAGTCTACTTGAACATGGTAGATGATCTTTTTGATGTGCCCTTGGATTCAGTTTGCAAGTAATTTGAGAATTTTTACATTTGTGTTCATAAGGGAAATTAGTCTATAATTCTCTATCTTTGTTGGGTCTTTTTGTGGTGTAGGTGGCCTTCTGAATTGGACAATGTTTTTTTCTGTTTCTATTTTGTGGAATAATTTGAGAAATATTGGAGTTAATTCTTCTTTGACAGTCTGGTAGAATTCTGTGCTAAGCCATCTGTGCTAAAGCCCACCAGCTTTTGTTGTTGCTGTTACTGGAATTTCCCCACACTCCTATTCCACTAGGGGTTATCTATCTGTTTAAATTGCTTATCTGATCCTGATTTAATTTGGTACATGGAATATGTCAAAAAAGCATTTATTTATTTTAGATTTTCTAATTTCATGGACAAAGTATGTCTTTATCATTCTTCGGATTTCCTCAGTGTCTGTTGGTATGCTCCTTCCCCTTTTTATCTCTAATTCTGTTAATTTGGATATTCTCTGACTTTTAGTTAAATTGGCTAAGGATTTGTCAAACTTATTGATTTTCTCAAAGAACCAACTCTCTGTTTTGTTGATTGGTTGTGGTTTGTTGTTTCTATTTCATTGATTTCATCCCTGAGTTTGATTATTTCTTGTTGTTTATCTCTTTTGGGTGTTATTTCTTCTTTTTGTTCTTGTTTTTTTTTTTTTTTTGAGCTGGGGACCGAACCCAGGGCTTTGCGCTTCCTGGGTAAGCGCTCTACCACTGAGCTAAATCCCCATCCCCTCTTCTTTTTGTTCTTGAGCTTTCAGGTGTGATGTTATATTACTCTCCAACCTATTTTTTTTTATGTAAACACTTAATGTCTCAGCACCACCTTCGTTTTGTCCCATAAGCTTGGGCATATTGTGTTTTCATTTACACTCAAGTCTAGAAAGTTTGAAATTCCTTTCCTCAATTCTGTCTTGAAGCATTTTTCATCCAGTGGACAGTTGTTTGCTCTCCATGAGTCTGTAAGCTTTCTGATGTTGGTGATGCCCATACCTGCCAAATGCTGATCCTGACTGCATGCTCCCTCCTCAGGGAAGCCGTATTTGCTACATTTTTCCATAGATGTGACAAAACGCCAGGGCCAACTTAAGAGAGGGAGGTCTTTTTTGGTCCGGGGTTTCTGGTACTCTAGTCTACTGTATCAGAAAAGGCATGGCTGAATTTATGGTGCTGAAGCCTTTGGCTGAGGCTTCTTATGTGGCATGGACCATGAAGCAGAAAATGGATGCCAGGGCCAGAGCAGGACCATAATCTCCTGAGACTTACTCCTAGAAACCCATCTCTACCAGCCAGGCCTCACCTTCACAGTCTTCAAAATAATGACACATGCTAGGGACAAAGTGTTTCAAAATGAGCCCTTAGGAGTATTTCAGATGCACTCTACACTGAAGACTTCCTGGTAGTCTCATCCTCAGAGACTCCCCTTACTTCCCCCACAACACTGCTTTTCTTTTCTTCACAGGCATTACCTCAATAAGCTGGGCCTGGTCTCACCAGCCTGTATTCCAAGCTGCTTTGAATTTGAGGCAGGAGGTTCATGAATTTGAAGCCTGTAGGGGTTACAGAGTTAAATCATGTCCAGTCTGGGCATCTCAATGAGACCCTGTGTCAAATAAAAAGTGAAGAGAGGTATAGTCCTTGACTAGAATGCATGATGCTCTAGGCTTAGTCCCCAGTCCTGCAATGAAAAGGAAACCCTCAGGAAATGTGCACCGTGTGTGTGTGTGTGTGTGTGTGTGTGTGTGTGTGTGTATGTGAGTGTGTATGTGTGTGTAGTATGTATGTGTACATGTGTGTATGTGTATGTGTGTGTATGTGTGTGTGTATGTGTGTGTGTGTGTGTGTGCACGCGCACGTGAGCGCGCACTTATGCATTTCTGTGTAGAAGCCGGAAGCCGACCTTGGTTGACTCCTCTATTGCTTTCTATCTTCCTGTTTGAGAGAAGTCTCTTACTGAACTTATAGCTCAGTGTTTTGGCTGGATTGGCTGGCCAATAAGACCCTAGGAGCCTCCTGTCTCTGTCTTCCTCCACAGTGCTAAGCTTACAGGTATACACCACATGCCTACCTTTTTAATCTTGGTGCTGGGGACTCAAGTCCTCTTGCTTATGCTGTAAGCACTTTACACATTGAACCATCTCCTCATGCCCCTGTTATTTGAGAAATTTGTCCTCTAAAGCTAAAGATATCTTTCAGAAGGCACAGAACTCACCAGCATGCATCCCAATCCTCAAGATCCTCTGGATAGCTGACATCCTCCTCTCTCCACAGAAACCTGGTCCATCCGGCCCTCAGATAAAACTAAAGTGTTTTAGAGAAACAAGTGGAAAGGATTTTGGTTTATTCCCAAGTCAGCCTGGCCACTAGACTCCCAGGTCTAGTGTGGCTAGGATACCAGGGGTTCAGACTTGTAACTCTTTTGCAGTGGGGCTCAATGTCATCAGGGCAAAGATTGAAGCTTAGCAAGGTTCAGTGCACAGGCACGACCCTTGCCTGCTAGTTACAGTCTCACCGCATCCTCATCTGAACCAGAAAATGGCCTGTCTGGTTAGAGTGCCTTCATGCACTGAAATTTATGATATTAATCCCAGTGTAGTGAGAACATTTTCCAGCAGAAGGCTTTGTGTTTCAGAGTGGCCTCTATGAAAGCAGACTCTAAGACAAGGATTTGCATAAATATGATTTATTAGGAGAGGCTTTTGGAAACACTGGGAGGAGAGAAGAGAGGAGGAGTCAAAAAGATTGTGGATCAGTTCTGTTCAGGGCTATGAGGCTCTATGTCATGTGGGAGCTCAGGGTAGTATGGGTTGGTTCCTACAGTAGCTGGAGTGTGTCTAAGTCTGTACCTGCTGCTGACTGGCTAAGGGCTGTCCACCAAGAAAAATAAAGATCTCAAGTACCTTTATCTCTTGGCATATGTAGGCCTAGTGGGTCCAGTCTTCTGACCCAACACAGAGATGTTAAATGAATGAAAACCACTCCAGGTTTGTGTGCAGAGATCTGAGGGTGTGGAAGGAAGACACTCAAAAGTCTTGTTGTGGTCTTCTGGTACACATATAGCTTCTCATTTGTTCAGTAATGCATCCATCCCCAACTCTGTCAGGCTCTTGGAGATGCAGGTGAGCTGAACCAAGTAAAAGGAAGAAGAAAACCCCATAGACAAAAGGAACATATGCAAAGACCCCATGGCAGGTTAACAGAGGAACGGAAAGAAAGCTCATGTGTCTAGGGCTCTGGCAGCAAGTGGGAAGCAGTAAGAGACGAGTCCATGGCTTGCCTTCCCACTCTTGCCACCCGATTTCTTTTTGATCCTGTTTTAGTGTCTTTTAGACTCAGATCCGTGGTCTATGTCACAGTATGTTCACTGGAGGCAGAGGAGAAATGGGGATCTAGAGAGGATGTGAGGTGGGAGAGTCTATTTTCAACTGTTCATCTTTCCCCTACTGAAGCTTATAGCTGAAATTAATACATAAATTTACAGCCGCAAGTCAGTTGTGATAAATAATCCCAGAAGTGTTCCGATTATTTACATTTTTATGGAATCTTGCTTGAGCAAACCCAGAGAGCGTACCAGGCACTTGAAGAATTATGTCTTGTTCAAAACCAATTTAATAGCAATGGAAAATAAAGCCATCTGTGGGAACTTGTAGAGCAGGGTAGTAATTCTCTGCCAGATGAGCAGTATGTGGAAAGCACTAGACTAGTCTGGGCACACCAAGGCCGGAGCACTTGAGCAATAGCCACACCAGCAGTGCCCCGTCCAAGACATCAGCCTCATGGAGCTTTAGCTCACACATCAGATGGGTGAGGATTCTGGTCACCTAGCAACATGCGATGGTCTGCTGTGATCATTCATTCCCTACACAGAGAAGCTGATTGGTGTAGGTTGTTGGAGGGGATGATGGTTTGGGGAGTGTGAAGCCTGAGTTTGATTTCAGTGACTTAGGAATTTGCACCTGATTTCTGTCTTTTTCTAGGTGTGTGACATTGGCAAATCACTGTTTCTTGTTTTCCCAATGAGGAACACATTCTTAAATTTCTAAAAGAATGTATATGACTGTTTTTTATGCCAGGAGAATGCTCTTGTTTTTTCTTCTTCTCCCTCTCTTTCCTTCTGTCTCTTCTTTCTTACTTCACTTCTTCCTCTTGTCCCATTCTACTTCCTGTTTCTTTCGCTTCTACTTCCTTCATCCTTACCATTCTCATCCTTCTTTCCTCTTGTCGTTTTCCTCTTTCCCTTTTTCCCTCTTCCTTCCTCCCATCATCTTTTTGGCAGCTTTAATGAAGCATACTTTACAAACACCAAAACCTATTATGGTTTGTTGCCTGAGTCGTCTGTCCTGAGGTGTAGAATCAACAGCTTAGACTCCAGGAGTGGGTGAGAATGTGGCAGCAAACTTGTTTTAAGTCTCCAGGAGTGCCTTTTATACCTTCCAGCCACGTTCCATTGGTTTCAAGGAAGCACGTTCTCCAAGTGATAGTTCCCGATTGGCTGTCATTGTTGCGTCACCAATCTCTAGGCTCTCAGGCAGACTTCGGTTTGGCTCCCCTGCAGAAGTTGCCTCTACAGCTGTGCTGTTTGCAGACAAGTAGCCACCACCTTGCCAGTGAGGCCTGCCATTCCCCCTACAATGGTACAGGTATAGGTTGATGAGGTTTAGGAAGTTCACATAATCTCAGTTATCTGTATCATCCAGTTGGAAGACCCTAGGCACAACTTGAAGTTCTCTCCTCATTTATGGACTATCATGCTCTGGACAGTGACTCCTCATGGCGGCCAAGGCGTTCTCCTGTCCTTTCCATCTTCTGAACTTCCTTTTGTTGGAGCCCTAAGCAAACAGAATTCTATACCCCCTTGTCACACATCCGGCTTCTTTCATTTAGTGTGCTTTCTAGATTTATTTGTGATTTGAGCATAGGACAGTTTGAGTCTTCTTATTTTTGTGTATTTATACTGCATGCTGTCATTTTGAACTAGAATTGCCCACTTTGGGGGATGTAATAAAGTCTCTGTAAGTAATTTCAGATATGTCTCTATATTGATGCTTATTTACATTTTTTCTTGATGGTTGTGAGCATTAAGGATGCTGTCAAAATCTTTGCCAAGTAGCCACCCATCATTTGAGATTCCAGTATCAAGCATGTGATGGAATCAGTTACCTCACATTTTTACTAATCTTGTTAGTGAATCTTTTCAATTTGACCACTCTAATATGTGCTAGTGTCTCATAGTGGCTTACATTTGCAGTCCCATGATGACTAATAGAGTGGGCACCTTCTCATATATTCATTAATCATTGGTGTATAATTTTATTGAACTGTATGTTTGAATAGTTTATTCAAGAAAAATGTACAGGGCTGGAGATAAGCTCAATGGTTGAACACATACTTAGAAATTGAATCTCAGCACCAGATTTTTAAAAAATTACTTTAAAATAAAAACATTCAGAAAAAATCAAATCCATTCATTACGCTCAATACAAGTGCATTGTATCATGTGAGGGGCAGCTTTGCTTTGTAAGAACTCATTCTGGTTAATGACTCCAGAGAAAGAACTTCCTCTCCCAAGAAAGGCATTGACAATCTATACCTGAGGTCCAACCAGAGAAGTGTGATGGGCTAAGGAGAAGGAGAAGAAAGCCCAAGGAAGAGAAAGAGAGAGTCCTGGGATATCTGGAAGTTGCCAAAGTGTCTGCATTGAGTGGAAGGGAAGGCCGGGAAGACAGAGCCCTCGGCCAATGTCTTCTTCTTGTCTGTCTTTCCTTTGCATTTTCTTAGTTACATCTTTAAAGAGCAGTGTTAAGTTTTGATGAAGTTCAATTTGTCATTATTTTTCTTCCATGGGTTGTCCTTTTAGTGTCATTTCTAAGAAATGTTTTCCTAGCTCAAGCTCACTAACGCGTCTCCTAGAACTTTTATAGCTTTAGCTGTTATATTTGGGCTTATGATCCATCTTGAGTTAATCTTGGTGGGCGGTGTGAGGTCAGGGATATCCAACTGTTCGCACATCATTTGTTGAAGGACTATCATTTCTTTTCTGCACTTTTCTTGGCTCCTTCCTGGGAATCATTTGATCACTTCTGAGTGGGTTTATTTCTAAGTCTTAGTTTCTTTTTGAAGACTAGTCTCTCTCCCATTCGATACAAGGTCATGGGATAGTAGTTGGAGACAACACCCTCTCTTAGACAAAGAGTCAGCCTGGGCTACTCTGATGTCCTTTGACCAGGATTTGAACCTGAAGCAAAGAGACAAAGTAACTAATCATTAGTGGAGCTAGGTTTAGTTGTAAAGATGGTTTCTATCCAGATTCTTTCCATAAATGTATCTGCAACCAGATCTGATCTGTCTTAGGACACTTCTTAGGATACCTAAGAACAAAGGACTGAGTTGACTTACAGTTTGGGAAGCTGGGAAATTCAAGAGCAGGCAGGTTGTATCTGGTGAGGGTCTCAAGTTATGTTGAAAAAGGAATGGGAGAGCAAGGGCATATAAAATGTGAGGGGTGTCTACTTTACAAGAACCCAGGCTGGACAACTAATCCAGACCCATTGGAGCATGAGCTCACTCTCCTGAGAAAGGCACTAATTCATTGCTGAGGTATCTGTTCCTGTGACACACAGCAGAGATGTGCTCTAGTTGGATACCTCAATTCTGTGTACCACTTGCTTTTTAAGTAAAGCTTTATTGGAACACAGCCACAACTGTTTGCTTCTATGTTGTCTATGGCTGCTTGTGTTTTCTAGCAGCAGACACAAGGGATTGTAACAGAGATGATATTGTTTCAGGGCATAAAAGTGAAGAGCCTTCCCTTTTCAGTCGAGAAGTCTGGGAGTCACCTGCGTCACCAAATTTACCTCTTCTTGGACCCAAGAGCAGCTCAGTAGCAACAGTCTTTGATTCTGTATCTTTTTCTTTGACCCCAGCAGTCATTACTTCCTGTCTTGCCTGGGGCTTTGCTGTCTCCTCTTTGGCCAGCCACTCCCGCATTTATCTCAAAGGTGTTGTAACACATCCTCCATTGTGTAGCCAAAGTATTCTTCACCAAGTGCAGATAGGGCAATTCCTCAATGGCTACTACTTAGGTCTCTTGTAATAGTGACTGAAAGCCACAGCATGGCCTTGTTTGACTTTCTAGAGTCTTCTAGTGAGGGCTTTTTGGCTTCTCTGACTCATAGTGAATGAAGATTGTATTGGGCCACACAGATATACAACCCATGACTTTCAGATTATGAGAGCACTCATACATTTATTTTGTGTGACACTGTAACACAACATTGTCATTTGCAGTTCGTGCAAGAACCACCCAATCAAGTTGTGAAAAACACACAGGAAATCCATGATACCTTAGGTAAGCTTAGGTAAGTTTTGTGTTGGACTGTATTCATAGTTATCCTGGGCTTCATGTGGCATGAAGTTTTGTGTCACACATCTCTTTATCTGGTGCCAGGAGCACAACCGCTGTCCTCTGCATTCTGACAGGCTCCCTCCAGAACAGGATGTTTTCATTGCTTCTGTATGTTCTGGCTCTCTACTCCATACTTCTCCATTGAGCCCACCCACCCTCCAGGCTTCTTCAGGGAAACAGTTTCCACTTTCCAGGCATTACTCTGACCATCACTGACAGAGAAAACCCCATGACTTCTCTCACGGATCAGTGCTATCATTCTAGGCTATATCAGTTCTGTATCTTCTAGTTGCAGATACAAGTATACATTTGTTTCTGTTAATCAAGTAAATTGTATCCCAATCAAACATTTATTTAAGAAGAAAAATATTTGAATAGTTAACTGATATTTATTGGAATAATTATCAATTAATTGTTAATTGTAAAATATAGTAATATCAGTGAAATCATTGTAAAATATAAATATAATAAATCAATGAAATCATTATTTTAGTCTGACTTAACCACCATGACAGAGAGCCACAGCTTTGTTGGTCCTGGCGACCCCAGTTATGTCACACAGTACCTGGCATATAACAGCCCTTCGATCAATATCTATCAAAGTGTTAGGGAATGAATCTTATTCTAGCCACCTCTGGGTGACAGGAAAGAGTCTGCTGTGTAGCCTGCTAAGACTTTCAGTGCCAAAGCCTCAATTTTATCCCGTGAGAACTGCGTTTAACTGAGCGACTTGGCAGAGCAGACCCCAGCTGGTGTCGATTGAACGCCACTCAGAGACAGCAACAGCAGCAGAATTCCTTCCAGCCAGCGTCTGTAGCCCCAGACAGTGTGTACTTAGCTTGCTTTTCTCTTACTGTGTTCCAGAGATCAGTCACATGGAGTCTGGCCCACACAGAGTGGCTGCCTGACCTGTCTACTCTTCTAGTTTCTCTACATCGGGTCTCACCACCATCCCATCCAGGGAAGATGCTAATGAGAAAGGGCAGACAGGTGTCCTGGTGCCATGGTACCCTCCTACCTCCTCCACTATCTGTTAAGTATTCCAAAGGATGCAGGCACAGACTTTTATTTGTTTTTCTGGCCCTAAACTGCCCCTTGACATAGCCAGTGATTGCTTTTTTAAAACCACGAAGGAAAACTAGGTCCTTTCATCCACTGATAAGGTGTCAGGTGACAGAGAGATCAACATCCCAACACATAAATCTGCAACTAATCCTTGGGAATCAATATTTTTCATTAAGAACCTGTGAGAGTTGGGCCATTATGGGGAAAATCTGTTTAGGTTGACACCTTGATGAAGTTATTCAGTTCAGGGGCTTAAGTCATTGAAAGGTAATAAAGAGCACAGAGCAATCTCGGGGCTGGTTAGGGGAGAAAACGATGGCCGTATTGAGCTTCAGTTCAGTGAAAAATGACCTCCTGATTTATTGGGGAATGATAGGGTGCTGGCCTCTTGGGCAGACCAGGGCAGATACTGTCAACATGGCAGCCTTTCATCCCTCTGCAATTGCCTATCTTTATGAGCTGTCTAGAAGTCAAAAAAGCACAGGGGAAATATTTCAGGGGTCTCAGGATATTGATAGAATTAACTAAGACCCCACTTCCTTAACACTCTTTTAAATTTTGGACTTTGTCCTGTAGGCTGTGGGTCAGTAGGGCATTGAAGTACAGTGTTGTAAATAGTTTAACAATGAGATTGAGTTAAGGGTTGGGGGGGAAACAACCTACCAAACCAAAACATAGTCTCAAGGCTGGGGATGAACCCAAGGCGGTCAGAAGTTCAAGGTCATCTTTGATTACCTAGTGAAATTGAAGAGGCCTGGGGATGCATGAGACAAACAAGCAAACTAACAAGTAAATAAAAAGCCCCTGGCTTATTCAGAGCTGAGCAAGAATAAAGTTGGAATTCAGTGGGTGAGAATCACATCGGATGGGTCTTTAGAAATATGACTTCTTGGTTCCTTGCCTTTAGAAAACAACAGCTCTATTCAAGATCTTGGCTCCATCTTTTTACAGCCACATCTCTGTTTTCATCCGAGGAACCCTACATGATAAGAGTAGACTCTTACCATTTTGGGATAAACATCTATGAGACAAACAAATCCTTAACATTAAGTTATTTATTTATTATTATTATTATTATTATTATTATTATTATTATTATTATTATTATTATTATTATGTGTGAAGTATATGGGCATGTCATACAGTCTGTGTTTTGAGGGTCAGGGAACAACTTTGTGGAGTTGGTTCTCTCTACCTTTCTATAGGTCCAGAGATTAAATTCAGGTTGTCAGACTTGTGTGGCGGAGTTTCAGGTGCCTTTACCTGCTGAGACAGCTTGTTGGGCTCAGTCTCTGGTTCTTTTTTGATTACTTATTAGCTCTGAGCATAAATTTCTCTGACTCATAGGCGCTATCAACCACACACAAGGGCCATTTAGACAATCGAAGGTCAAGAAAGTGCCAGTAAGGGAGTGGCTTTGTTGAGCTCTTGTATGCTATCTGGTTAAATCTGGCAGATGGTGTCTGTTAGGTCCAAAGCAGGTCCCTAAAATAGCAGTGCTGGTGGCAATGTCCTAAACAGAAGGACTCATTGGGAACACAGAGGTTTGTTATTGGGTAAACAGAAGCTGAACATTCCCCAGAAATGCCCAGTTTTCCAGGAAAATCACTATCTCCCTCATCTGCACCTAATAGTCAACCATTTTGATCAATGGCATCTAGTTCCCCATTGGTCTTAACAGCCTTAGCTTGCATCAGCATCAGTGCTCCCACCCTGATGGCTATCTTATAAAATCTGCTTGCTTTCCCATCTAGCCATTGCTCTCATTCCCAAGAGGCAGGCCAGCAGTTTGATTCCCTGAATAAAACTTTCTTTCTACCTATGCAGTGGTCCAGGTTTGGTGCTTTCACTGTGTCCTGGCTCAAAATGAAGGGGACAGAGAAGTCATGCTGGCAGCAGATGGGGTGTACATGAGGAAGAGGAGATCAGGAGTACAAGCGAAGGCCTAGACTAAGGCGGTGGCAGCAGGGTTTGGAATAAGAGCGTTGATTGGAAAGAGAGCAAGATGAATGGACAGGGTTAGGGCTGCTCACAGCTGCATTTGGGACTCACTCACTGGTGGGACTTTCACTATCCTCCCCACCCAGAAAAGGCAAGAGAATGTGGTGGTTTGAATATGATTGGCACAGGGAGTGGCACAATTAGAAGGTATGGCCTTGTTGGAGGAAGTGTGTCACTGTGGAGGTAGGCAATGAGACCCTTCTCCTAACCTCTTGAGAGCCAGTCTTCTAGAAGCCTTCAGACAAAGATGTAGAGCTCTCAGCTCCTCCTGCACCATGCCTGCCTGGATGCTGCCATGTTTCTGCCTTGATGATAATGGACTGAACCTCTGAACCTGTAAACCAGCCCCAATTAAATGTCCTTTATAAGAGTTGCCTTAGTCATGGTGTCTCTTCACAGCAGTAAAATCCTAACTAAGGCAAGGAAGAAGCTAAAAGTAGTAAGAATGCAGGTAAACATCAAGAACTAAGAAACTAAAGGAGAGAGGGGGGAACGGAGGACAGGGAGAAAGGAGATAGAGACAGAGATGGAAAACAAGAAGGGAACAGACTTGTGGGAGTCAGGGAAGGTCAACTCTGACACCATCCAAGTGAAGAATCAGCAACACCCAGATGACCATTCATTTTGGCTAATATGGTGCCTTCTACTACTCTCATTCTGAGTGTTATATGGGGAACTAGCAAGCAGTGGGCAGAGAAATGGGTGGGAATCAACACTCTTGGCTTCCATCCCACCAAGATCCCTAGAGCTGTGCTCAGTAGAGGTTATTTATCTCAGAGCTCAATGTGAACGGTTCTGTGTACTTTCTGTGGGAAATAGGCACCCAGTAGGGCTTCTGTGTATAGATTACCTTTGAGATATTTCATGCAAAAAGAAAGAGAGACAGCCTATTGCCAGCAAGGGGGACTTTATTACCAGGGAGTTTTTAGCTATTATTGAGAGGGGGTGGGGTAAGTAGACATCTTTTCACATAAAAAAAGAGCGAAGTAAATGAAGGGGTGTGGTTTATAGGAGAGATAGAGAAGCCAGCTTTGCAGAGTCATATCTCTTCCTTTGAAGCAGGAAGGAAGATTGTCTACCCGTCCCTCTGATGGACTTGGTTCCACGACACAGCAGGCCACTTAGATTCTGGGCGAATTAGCCTTGGACATCAGCTCTGAGCTCATTATTTTTTTTTATATTATATTAAGCAGTCAGACTAGCACTTATTTCTTAGTCTTACAGTTGAACTACATTCATTTAGTCATTCAACAAATGTCCGTCGAATGTGTGACATGTTCCAAAATCTTGGATGACACAATTCCAGAACAGGTGGGTACAAAGCTGAACACAAGACAATTCTGTTGCCATGGAGCTAAGAGTGTTGTTGGGGAAAGGCAGCTATGCAAATGGAAAATTGCAGTGTTGTGTGATAGCGACCTTGCTCTGGGTAAGTGCTGGGCTCTGGATGAGCCATGAAGCCAAAGGACTTCCAGAAGAAGAAACAAATGAGGCCAAAGGCACATGAGGTAAGCCTTGCCAATAGCTAGAAATAGGTATATTCTAGGAGGAGGACACACCAGTGAAATGACCAAAAAAGGTAGAGAAGGCAGTGCATGTTAGGGAAATGAAGTAAAGCCCAGGAGGCTCGGCTGTGGAAAGATGGGAGAGCCATGATGAGTAAGGATAACACAGAGTTGCTTGGCTTGAGTGGCTGTCACGTATGTGGTTGCTACACTTGGGCATCAACAGAACTTCCTAGTCTGACAGGAAGACCACGTAGAGGCCATTGCCTGGATCCCAATGAAGCAGAATAACACCATTGGTCAGAACTAGAATTCTGGTGGCCTGGCTAGATATTTCTGTAGCTTACTGTATGCCTCCACCAAATTCATGTTGAATTGAATCCCCATTGGGATAATTACCAGACAGGCCATGTGGGATTATGAAAGATGGGTAGGTCCTCCCACTTAATGGACAGTGAGTTGTCTCAGATGCTCTGGGGGTGAGGAGGAGAAGTGGGAGAGGAGGAGAGAGTGTGTGTGAACTAGCATGTGTTACATTATTAAATGCACATCCTAACCTGGAGGAAACTGATTGTATCCACATCATGGTGTGGAGGCACGGAGGAGAACAGGGCTTTAATAACGTATCTATGTTTGTCCAGCTAGGAAGAGACTGGACTTGGATCTCAGATCCACCTGAGTTGAGGTGAGAGATTCTAGCTACAGTGATGGCGCCCTTCCCCCTTCAGCTCACCCTTCTCTTCTCCAAGTCCCAAGACAAATTTCAGGGTTATGGAAACAGTTCCGCAAGATGAAAGACTTTTCCTATCTATAGGCAAAGCTAGCGTGGACGCCTTCCATCCTGATTTTCTGGCAGTTTCAACATGACTGCCACCTCATAATCCAAGACAGCAGGTAAGACCAAGCCTGCGTCCCAGCCTGTGTAAGGGAAGACGCATCAAGGGAGGCACCAGCTTTCTCTAAGTTACACACAGATTGTTGCTTGTAGCTTTTGACTAGAAATTAGGCACTTAGTGAGAGTCAGCAGCAAGTGAGTCTGAGAAGTAATGAGAATTCATGGAGCCAACTATTCATGGAGGCTGTTTCTAAGGAAGGAAGATAAGGCACCCGAAGAGCCATGGTCTCTGTCATCGGAATCCCTCTAAGAACCGAGGTGAGGTAAATTCCTCTCAGAGCTGGACATATAATTAATCATCCCAGTTAGGATGCCTGGTGAGACCAAAAGTACCAAAACGGCTGAGCAGGTATGAGCTGACTTGGAGTGGTTCCAGGACCTCCCTGTGAATGGTGGAGTATAAAGTCACCTCAATATAGAGGTCTCCTCTGTGAGTGGGTCGGTGAAGGTTGTTCCTACTGTAAACCCAGGGAAGATGGCTTAGCCTTCCTCCTGGGGTACATGTATGCTCACCCTACACCCAACCCCAGCACAGAGCTGAATGCTCTTTTTCAGAAGTACCAGTATCTTCGCCTTAGGCACATGTCTTCAAAGGCCAGCGGCACTGTCTACTGACTGCTTTGTACATGGTAACTGTTTAACTTATCCCCGAGTCTTTCTGCAGCCTTCGGAGTCCTGCAAGGAAGGAAGTATGACCATGTGCAACTGTGGTGAGCCCATGGAGGCTTAGGGAGATCAGGAGATCTGCCCAAAGTCACTCCACAAATATCAGGATCTGGTGCCCGCTGAGCTCTGCTTTGGTCACAGTTCTCTCAGACTCTGTCCCCAGTTTGGGGGGACACTCACTGCTAGCCTGTCTTCCCCAGGGTATGAGCTAGGCTGCCTCATCACTTGGGAAACCATCTTGCACTTTCCAGGGGATGCTCCTCTGAGTTAAATCAAATCTCCTCGGGGCTCCACACCCTCCCCTCTCCCCTGTACCATTCTTCACGAGCCATCAGGGTTTCTATTCCTGTGCAGCCTCCTAGATTTATCCTTAGGTTCATCGTGGACCTCAACCAACTGGACCATCTCTGTGGCCTTCCCCAGGGGAGAAATCAAGCATGAGACATGAACAAGGACCAAGAATACAGGAGCAGAGAGGTTTGATGGTGGAACGGGGAGGGGGGAGGCTTTAAGTTCTGCAGTGCTCTAGGGGTAAGACAGAGGATCTGAGGAATTAGCCTCAAAGATGTGAAGGGGGAAGGGGAGATAACCAGGGATATTTAGAGTGTTTTAGCAGAGTAAGATCCCTATATAGGCTGGAGAGCTCGTACACAGAGTTGCATCAGCTCACCATGCACTCTAACATCCTCCCCGATGCGTGGGGATGAGTGACTGAAGGGGACCTTAGCATCTATCCAGCCCTGTCGCTATGCTACGCCAAGCACACAATCGTAGTCTCAGCACTTGAGTGGCTGAGACAGGAAGATTACAAGTTTAAGGCCAGTCTTGGGATACATAGTGACGCCTGTCAACAAAGTCAAACAAAATACAACACAAATTCATATCGTCTGAGACATGTTTATTAATGCTCTTTAACTCAGTCATCTAAAAACTAGTCAGTCATCTGATAAAGCAGCAAAACATGGAATAAAACAATGATGACATTAAAACGCACCCCCCCCTCACGTATGCAGCTGCTGAGGGCTTTTGTCAGCTAGCAGGACTGACTACACATAAACAGCCCCTTGAGCTTAATTGAAAAATAGGCATCGAGGGGACATAGCTTGTGTGCTTCCTCCCTCTACCTCTAGATGGCAGCATAGAGCAGTGGTTAAGACTGGCCTTCTGGCCTTCAAAAAGAGTTGAGTGACCCAAAGCATGCTGTTCAGTTTCTCCACGCATAAAGCAAAGAGAATGATTAAAACCTACCTCATTGGGTTAAGACTTTCTTGAAAGGTCTAGATCATAATCAGTGCATCCTCCCCGTCCACTCTCCCTCCTCCTCCTGTCGCTGCTATTATTATTATTATTATTATTATTATTATTATTATTATTATTACTATTATTACATTCCACCACTCTGCTGTGATGGGGAGCCACTCCTCTATGTGTTCTCTATGGTTACTTCCTATGCCATGAGAGGGAGCAACTTCACATTGGGCTAGAAGCTGCGGTCACCCAGCCCTCCTCAGAAGAGAGGGATGCAGCTTTTAGTTTTGATCCTGTGACTCCCTAAGGCAGTGAAAGGCTAACACGGCCTGCTGCTGGCTGGTTCTGTGCTTATTGATCAGCATCACAGGGTTGGGACTGGGGGTACTGTTCTAGAAGCACTCACTTTGATTCCTCAAATAAATCCTCCCCCCCGGGTCCTGCTAGGAAACTAATTGAGGGTTGATTCTGATGAATAAATGCCTGGTCGCCGCCTTGAGAAATGGACCACGCCGGCAGATGGCTGGGGCTTGAGAAACGGTCACGGCCTTCCGAGGGGCCCATCAATAATAGATCGGCTCCAGCCCTGGGAGAGGGAAGCGTTTCTGCGGCAGGTATGAATTATGGATGCCGTTTAGGGTAATGCGGATCTATCTCAGAGGTTCCGCTCAGTTTATGTGCTAGTAAAAGCCGGCAATTTGCCCGTGTTCCAGCTATAATTTGCGCTACATTAAGGGACCCTCCTTTCCATAATGGATGTGCGGTTGGACGCAAGCGCAGTAGGACCCAAAGGGCAAGGCATGCTGGGCCGGTAAGAAGGCCAGGTGAAGGCCTGGGAACCAATCACGTGGTAAGGGCCTCTTGGCTGCAGGAACAGAAGGATATTTTAGATACCAAGGTCTGGGGAAGAAACCACACTCAATCCCCAGTCCTCCCGTTGACTCGCCCATCTTCAGATGCACTTGATGTAGGTCTTAAGGAAAGCCCAAAAGGAAACCTATGACCTGCTGGGTCAGAAAAATAACAGTTCTGGAAGGAAGCCATAGACAGGTGGTCAAGAATAGATTCTAGAACTCTAGTTCTGCCTTCTCCATTTGCTTGCTGTGTGACCTTTTACAAAGTATGCCCCCTCTTCATGCATGGATGTGTCGTCCTTTAAATGGCACAAGGCTGACCATTCTGTGCCGAAGTCAGACAGTTTGTCAGAGCCAACTGATAATCAGAAAATCCAAGGGCTGGCTGTTAAAGATGGCCATCATTAAAAATTAAATTTTATAAACTTGCAATTAAAATTAAAGGCAATAGATACGACAGACTCATCAATTCCTAATGAGTCTCCTCCAGTTTACTCTCTGTGCTCGTAGGACGATTTGTGTCACTTTCTTCTATGTGGTGACGGCGATACATAATATACCTCCTTCCTCATGACAACGTCGTCTTCATAAGACGGGTGATGTGGGATTCCTCCACCTCGAGGCCTGTGATGTCATGTTGGTAGCTTGCCATTGGCCATGGCAGCAACATTTACACCAAAGGTATTGGCAAATGCTGCTAGGCAGCACTCCCCTCCCCCAAGCTGGTTGCTTAACTTTCAAGAGCACACATTTAACATGGATCTAGTGAAATTGTTCAGATGGTTGGATGGCTTATGAATTTTTAGATTTACCTAGAACAGCATCTAGCACATAAGAAACACCCCATAAAATGTGCTATTAATAGCATAAATGTTCACATTGTTTTCTAGCATGGATTCCTTGGTGACTGAGTGGAGCCCTTTAAGAAACCACAGCCAAGTACTTTGTATTTTTTGCGTATGCGCGTGTCCGTGTGTGGTGTGTGCGTGCGTGTGTGTCTTTCTCTATGACTCTCTGCCTTGCTGTCCTTGAGACAGTGTCTCCCATTGAACCTGAAGCTCTTCATTTTAGCTATGCTGGTTGGACTGTGAGCTGTTGGGACTCGCTCATCTCCATCTCCCAGTGCTGGGACTACATGCATGGGTAGATAGCCATGCCAACTTCAATGCAGGTACTGGGAGTTTGAACTCAAGTCCTCAGGCTTGCTGAGCTGGTGCAGATACTCACTGGGCATCTCCCCGCAGCTGCCACCTCAGCCCTTTTCTCTTTTATCGAAGGCAAATGACTCATTCAAGTCTGTGTGGTCATGCCTTCAACTTGCTAACTCTCTTGTCAGTTTGGGTTGTAAAAGTGCCAGGAGAGCCACCGTGGTTGTTTAAATCAGGCATCTTTGGGTTCAAATCTTGATTCTATCATTTGCTGGCCTCAAGGCCCTGGGAAAGACCTTTAAGTTTAGTAAGATTTCTCATGTGTAAAATTGAAAGCATGATATTAACGCTTCTTGGCTATGGGATGAATTGGAACTTGAGTCTTGCACATTATTTTAGATGGGGTGGATGCTTAATAAACATGTCAACAAATGTGCTAACATGTGCATATTAATAAGCAGAGACTATTTAGCAACATGCCATCCTCCAACCTGGGGAGTTTGGCTGATCTAGGTAGGTGTCTAGGGAAGACTTTTCTTTGCCTGTTCTCTGCCTCACATGTCTGTCTCTTAACATTGCACCTCTGGGGGCAAAGGCTATGACCTGACAGGGAGGCTGAGTCCTCTGTCACAGCCTTTAATCTGGCCATATACTCCTGCTTAAGCCTGTAGACAAACAGCCCAGTACCATGGTGAGAGCTGACCTAGGAATACCAGTTCGACACAGCAGTTCATTAGGAATCAGATCCGGCAGAATGGGTTGTTGGGGAATGAGGTGTGCCTCATTTTCTCAGTTGGAGTTCAGTAGAGAAGGCTGAGATGACCTTTTTCCTCTCTAGCTTGGGTGCTTTAATAGGGTTTTGTGTCCTTAAGTTTGTCTATAGTTACTGTCAGGGACAGAGACACAGCTTTCTCCCTAGATGGTCAGATCTTGCAAGTCTTGGAAGGAAGAAAGTGTTGGTACTGCCAGGAAGACTCTTTGAAAAGCTAGGCAACTGTGGCTAGCAACTCTCCCCTAGGCTACCACCAAGTAGAAACAATGTTGTGGGGTGGGGGAATCAGCCTCTGAATTTGTCTTGGAGCTTTATGGGACCAGAGAGGGAAGAAGGAGAAACCAGTAAAGAACACCTCAGGGATAACCCCAGGGAGTGGAGTTAGAACTTGGGTTGTATCTGGTTTAGACAAAGAAGCATATTACATTCATTTTCAACCTAAGGGCTATTCATAGTTGTGACTCTTATAGTGTGCTAGGCTCCCAGCAGAGGCCAGATAAGCAACCATTCTCTTCAGTTTTTCCATTTGTACTCTACCACATTTAATCACAAATCTGAGCCCTACAGTAGCTTAGAGGTTGATTCTCTTTCCACCTGGGTCCCAGGGATTGGACTCAGGTCATTAGGTTTGGCAGTCGGTACCATTACCTACTAAGACCAAGGCTTTGAAGCCAGGCAAACCCGTTTGGATCTCCGTCCATCACTTAACTGGGTGTGTGAACCCTGGGTAAATCTCTAATATGCCTAAAGCCTCTGCTATATATTAGAGAGTGGATCTCTGTTAGTTTGCTTATGCAGATGAAATGGCTTACCCAGTGTCTTGGACATGATACAGACTACTAACGAACACTGTTTCCCCCTCAGTACTGGGGCTTTGTGCATCTAAGCAAGAGGTTTATCACTAAGCTGCATTCCCAAACTGTGTTCTTTGTTATGATACACTTTATAAGTCAAGTAGGAAGAAAAAATCCTGTCAGGGAAAGGAAGAATCAAGGCCAGGTGTCTCTTCTGGTGGCAAAAGAGCTCTTGTAAGCCCAACCTTGGCTTTCTTTCCATCAAAACCAGAGGGAACACTGAGTTCCTAGGACCTCTCAGAGCCAGAACTCTACCATCCAACTGTCCCATGTTCCCCAAAGCTCTTCAGAGCTATAAATATAGATGGAAATTTCTGAGATTTGCTGGATCATGGCTTTTGTCTAAGCAGACAGCTTGGCTCGGTCTTGGCCCTGTTTCTGATTACTCTGTTCCATGAATCCATTTCTTTGTTTCACTCTGTGGTTTTTACTAGAATCTTCCAGAACTACTTATGAGGAGAAAGGAATAGGGTGCCAACCTTCGGCAAAACCCAGACAGTGAAAGGACCCAGTCTAATTTTGCCAGAGTCACTGATGTATCTGTTGAAGCTGTTTTTAAACTTTAAGTGGTATATTTACTTATTTAGTTATTTTTAGAGATAGTTTTCCAACTGTAAAAGCATAGGTAGCAATTATGAAAACGTGGAAGTCAAAGATTCTCTACTTTTCTCCCCCAGTTTTGAAAGCAAACAATTCAGGAAAAATCTACTTCTCTAAATCCCATTGGGTTTTAGAAATACCACCTTACAGAATTTATAGCTTTTCCAATTAGTTAATCAGTAAATCAATTGGCCAGAAAATCCTTATTGAGTGCTGTGTGTGTGTGTGTGTGTGTGTGTGTGTGTGTGTGTGTGCGCGCGCGCGCGCGCTGACATGAGCGTCTATGATCATGGTGAGAAAAGAGAATGAAAAGCTCTGAACTCACAAATGTCTCACAGTCCCAGAGGGGAGACCTAGCTAATGGCAGTGCAATTAGCAATCAAACATCTGGCCCTTGAGGGTGGTAGAGTTTAGACAGACGAAAAATGTGCACATGGTGTGAACAGGGAGACAAATGAGTCTCAGGGTGAAAGTATCCAATGGGGAAACGTCTTGTTTCTTAGGCCCTGAGTGAAGGAAAAGTTAGCCTCTCACTTCATCTGCTTGCCCACCCACCCACCTGTGGATGCAGCTCAAATTCCCAGAGCCTCAACGTGTAAATGAAATGAAATTGCACAGATGTGCAATCCACAACTGAAAAGTTTTCTAATTTCTTATACAAATTTTTTATTGGTGTTTTGTGAATTTCACATCATGCACCTCAATCCCACTCATGTCCCCTCCCCCTTGAACTCATCCTCCACTCTTGCAACATGACCCCTCCCCCCAACAAAGGAAAAAAAAATCCTCACTGTGGAAGCTGTCGTGTGTTACAGTGTGTCCCACGCACGGTATACCTCTTTGTTCATACTTTGCTTGCTGGATTAGTTAGGGTTTCGCTGCTGTGAACAGACACCATGACTGAGGCAACTCTTATAAGGACAGCATTTATTTGGGGCTGGCTTACAGGTTCAGAGGTTCAATCCATTATCATTAAGCATCCAGGTAGGCATGGTGCAGGAAGAGCTGAGAGTTCTACATCTTCATCCAAAGGAAGCTAGGAGCAGACTCTCTTCAGCACTGGTCTGAGCATCGAAGCCTATCCCTGGAGCACACACTTCCTCCAACATGGCCACACCTAACAGTACCATTCTCTGTGGGACATGCACATTTTAACCATCACACTTGCAAATGTTCATTGCAATGGGTCCTTGGTTTAATACAAAGCCTCTGACTTCTGCTACACTAATACTGGAACCTCACTGGATTCCTCTCAGATATCCTGTTTTGCCCTGTGTCATGGAGATCCTGTAGTTTTGGATCTACAGTACTTTATGCACTCCAACAGTTCATCGATGGGGGGGGGGGTAGATGTTGGGGTGGGCCAACTCTAAGCCTTGGATCTGGGCCTGGGAGACGTCTGAGCTGGTCAGCTCACTTCATCGGGACCCTGAGCCACCCTGGCCGGCCCATCCAATGCTACTGCCAGCCAGGGGCAGAGCCAGCTCTCCTGCTCCCAAGGCCCTGGGTCTGGCTCATTGATCTCCAGGCCACCAGAGCCAGTGATACTGTACTGCCCAGATGAGGTGCAGAACCAACTCTCCCAAGTACGGTAGCAGGCAAAGGACAGGGCCAGTTCTTCCACTCTCATGACCCCCACCTCCCACCCCCAGGGGTCAGCTATCCTGCCTGCCAAATATGGCAAAGGGAAGGGGTGGGAGAGGAGCACGTCACCCTTTCCTATGTCACCACATGGCAGACAAGTGGGAGCGGCCGGCTCACCTATGCTCACACCCTCAGGTCTGGCTCATCTGCACCCATCACCACCACCACCACCACCACCACCACCACCACCACCACCACCACCACCACCACCACCACCACCACTACTATCACCAGAATCAGCTCTACTGTTCTTTCCCAGGTGAGGTTTAGGTCATGAATCTCCTGCTCTCATGACTCCAGGGCCAGGTCTCCCACTTATTGAAGGTGGCAAGGGGCAAGTGGGGAGGGGGTATCTCTTCCATGCCAGTGCACAGGAAATGAGTTGCAGTGCCAGATTTCTTTGGGACAGGCTCACCCATGACTCCTGCAACCAAGGCCAGTTCTACTGTGCTTCCTGGGTGATGTGGGGTGGAGGGGGACTCTCCTACTGCAGCTGGGTAAGGGGAGTGTTAGCTCTCCTGTTCTTATGGCCTCATGCTCTCATGCCCTCAGGACCAGCTCTCCCATGATGCCCAGGCTAGGGGTGGAACCAGTTCTGCACAGCCATCAGACATCAACATTTTCCAGAGCAGCAACCCAGACCAGAGACATCTGCCTAGCCTTTGGTGGTAACAGACACCTGCTGCTGCAGGGTCAAAGACACAGATGTGGACCCTGGGTCCCAGCAGCACAGGCTGAGACCCCCTATGATTCCAGGTGGCATCACCAGCTACACACATCAGGCTGTTCCTCGTTACCCTCAAGTCTCCAGTTCTACTTCTCTTCATTGTGCCCACATTCTTCAGTTTCTCTTCCTCTTCCTTTTCTCTACCACTTACTTACTCCTCTAAGTGGCACCCAGAGTCTCTGAGTGTCTGGGGTCTTCTCAGAAGTAGTCTCAGTAGTGCTTTGCCCCACTCAGGTATTATGGCACGGGGCAGGGGTCATCTCAGGCATGGTCTCCCCCCACCCCCTGTCAGGCTTGCACAGCTCCAGACTGATGGTCATCTTGGCTTGCTTGTCCCCTGGGCCCATCAGAGTAGCCATCCCAAGTACACTCCCTTAAGAGTCTCTGCTTGTCCCTGTGTACCAATTCCCCATGCCAGCCAAACCAGAGAGTTAGCTCAAGTGTCTGTCCCCAGATGAATGGGTAGAGAATGTGTTCTTAGGGCACTGGGAACCCAGTTTCCAGAGTGACTGTGGGGTTAAACACTCTCCACAGCAGGGTGTGGAGTTCTGTGACTCTTCAGTTCTCACCTCTGATGGAAATAGTGCCAATATGCACTTCTATTTTGAATTTCTCCAAAGACTACTGACCATGTCTCTTTTTCCATGAGTTGCTTCTCATCTGTATTCTTGTCTGGTGAGACACACATTCCAGTATTTGAACTACACTTTCTGGTGTATTTGTCTTATTGTAAACTCTTGGCAGTCCTTAGACATTTGACAATTCTAGTCTATTATGAACAACATCATTTATTAGATAGGAATTTTCTCTTCTCTGCAACTTGTCTTGTTTTCATCTTTTAAAAAAAGTTAATATAATTTTTATTTATCTATCATTTCTTTATTTCTTTTTATGTATGCCTATGGGTAAGTATGCACAAAAGTCAGAGGCCTCCTCTGGGGAATCAGTTCTCTCCTTCCACTGTGTGGGTCCTGCGGCTTGAACTCGGGTTGTCAGATTTACCTGTGAGATGTTATTATAAGTGGCACTATGTAATCAACTGTAATTCCTGAATATATTCCTACCACTCTGCTAAAGGTACTCACTGCTCCCTGTAGCTTTTTTTTTTCTTTTTTTCGGAGCTGGGGACCGAACCCAGGACCTTACGCTTGCTAGGCAAGTGCTCTACCACTGAGCCAAATCCCCAACCCTCCTTGTAGCTTACTGTCGAGTCTATCAGAGTAAGGAGAGTTTTAGTTCTTCTTTCTGTGTAAATGCCTCTAGCTTTCTTTTCTTCCTCATTGTGTCCTGTCTGGACTTCAGTACAGCGTGGACTAGAAGCAGTTGGAGTGGTTTTCCTTGCCTTCTTCCTTGTCCCCAGGGAAAGGCACTTACCTCATCATGGTGGTCATCATGGTGGTGGTTACTGAATGTCACTTGTAGATGCTCTTTATTGGCCTGGAGAACTTTTATCCTGCACTGCTGAGTGCGTATCAGAAATGAATGTTGTGGATTTTTACAAACGATACTTTGGCAGCTGTTGAGATGATCACATATATTATTTCTTCTTAGTTTATTAATATGTTTTGACAGGTAGCTTAACTCCTTGATGTGTTTTTGAATATTAAGTCCACCTTGCATCTCTGGGATAAGCCCTCTTGGTCACAGTGTATTATTCTCTAACAATACTGTCGGATATTTTCTTGAAGCAGTGTTACATCCAGCCCAGGTTGGCCTCAAGCTCGCCTGGTAACCCAGGATGACCTGAATATGTACTCCTCTTGTCTCAATCTCCCGAATGTTGGGGTTACAGATGTGCACTACTCCAGCTGGCTTTATTTTTCAATTCACTGTGCTAATATTTGGTTATTGTTTCTGTGTATAGTTGTGAATAATGTCAGTCCGCAGTTTCTGGTAATATTCTTTTCTGTTTTTAAGAGTGTGGTCACGTTGCTCTTAGAGGATCAGTTAGAGAGCACTTATTCCTTTTATGGAAAATGTAATACAAAGCCAGCATTGTTTCTTCCATAGATTATTGGTAGAATTTATCAATAACGCCATCTCCACGTGTGATGTTTTTCTATTTTTTCACATGTACGTGCTGTGCATGTGTGTGTATACATATTTACATGCATGTGGTCACACTTGTGTGCACGTGTACGTGGGTCCCTATACATGTTGAGGCTTGAGTTGATGCCAGGAACCAACCTTGGTGCCTCTTCTGCCTTATTCATTGAAGCAGGATCTTTTAATCAAACCCATAGGTGCTTAATATAGACAATGTTGCCAGCTTGCTCTGAGGATCCCTTTTTTCTGCTTTCTGAGGCTGGACTTACAGGTGGGTCACCCACCCTGTCCTTATCGGAACTCTGGCCCTCACACTTTCACTGCAAGGCCTTAAGCACTGAGCTATCTCCCCAGCTCTTCAACAGGCAAATTTTATCCAGGCAGTAGACCGCTCCAATTCTTGAGCCAAACTACCTTGGCTTGAACCCCAGACTTGCCAAGTATGTGATCTTACGGTAGTCCCCAACAGCTTCCTGCAGCATCCAGGAGTAGTAATGCACAGTGATTACGTCTTTCATGAAATTGCTGTGATGGTTAGGGGAGAGGATGTGCGAACTCAGCCACTGTTCCCTGTCACTGTTACCGTGAGCCGGTGTCTCATGGACAAACCTGAGTCAGGAAGCAGTATATTCCAGGGCTTAGAGCGAGAGTATGGACTGTTTCTATAGACGTCTTCTCACCCAGACCTCTTGTTCTTTACTTTTCAAGATCATTGCAAAGAAGAAAAGAGGGAGGAGGAGGAGGAAGAGGAGGAGGAACTGATCCGGCCTCTTCTTCTGTGACCAAATTTACTTTCCCAGGCATTATTTTTCTCACCCACAAAGCAAAGACGTTGGTGATGGCATGTGTCAGTTGTCACTTAGTGTATGCCACACACTGTGCTAAGGTCTTCTCATGTGTCCTCACTTTGTCTGGACAATAGTCATGAGGCAGGTGCCACTGCAGGGAAGCTGAACCTGAGAGAGAAGTACCCTGGTTTCTAAATGGTATGACTGGGAAGTGAACCCAGGCAGTCTGATTCCAGAATCCTTGCATGTGTGTGTGTGTGTGTGTGTGTGTGTGTGTGTGTGTGTGTGTGTGTGTGTAATAAAATATTGCGGGAAGCCAAATGTGCCTGTAAATATTATATTACTTAATTTCCCACTAGTTCTGCACCACTCTAGACAGAATTATTGTTATGTCTCCATCTTCTATCCACAAACCAACGTCCCCAAGCCCTGTGCAACGTGGCACGTGATTTCAAAGCAACAGTAACCATGTCACCTGGGAGGATTCACACAATTGCCGGCTCCATTCTGACCAAATGAACCAGGATCTGTGTTTTAACAAGATCCCAAGTGATTCGTGTGCATGTTAGAAGGTAAGAGTTACTTCTGTAAATCAGTATTTCTTCTGCTTTATTCTTCCAGGTGGTCGCTTAGTTGCAGCGGCTGATGGGGGCTCACCAGCTGTTTTCTTACAGGTGTGATATTTGTATCAAGTACATATTTATCTTCCATTGCAGGAAATGCAAAGACGAAAACATTGTATCAACCAGATGGGAACTCCAGTCACCAAGAGATGTCTGCTCTGCCTAAAACTGCCATTCATTCTAGCCATCTAGTTCAGGGAAGGGCAGAACCAGTATTTAGATCCCCTGATATTTTCATCAAAACTGAAAGTTTGGATTTCATCTAAGGAGCTCTTCTTTCTTCTTTGTTAAATGTTAACAATGAATCCATATATATCTACATATTATATATATGTAGATATATATGTAGTATTTATATATACATATCACACACACACACATACATACACACACACACCTATCACATTCTCCAGAGAACATTGATTTGTGACTTCTGGAACTTGAAATGTCTTCAAAATAGAGTGGTTTCCCAAATAGACCAAATGTGTAGTATGCAGGACAGTATCTTTTGAACGTTCAGAGCTCTTTGCAAAGCACACGAGACATTCTGTCATTTGGTTATTTATAGCACCGGCCATACTCAACCGTCTAACTGCTGTTCTGTCTTCTGCACCTTGTCACGTATCTGTTTCCTCTGCACTGACTGTCTGTTCATCACTTGTCATCTGCGTGACTTTGATTCATCTTCAAGACGTAAGCCATTTTACATCCCCTACTTAGTGGATATTTTCTGGTTCCTATCCACTAGAGTTGACCATGAACACAACTGTGTCCCCTTCCAAGCCAACCCTACATGCGTGAGGCTCTGGATATGAATAAATGAAACCAATCATTTATTCATCTTTGTTTCCCTACACATGTTCACATGTCAATAACTGAGTCTTACTTTTCTGTGCTCAGGACCAGGGAGTATCAGGCATAGCATAGATGGTTGCACTGGTTAACTAATGCAGATAACAAACACTACTCAAATGGATTTCTCAAGAGTAAAGAAATTTACAATAAACTTCACAAGACAGTGTTACCTCATGATTTCTGAGGGTTAGGAATTTGAGGGTTGACAGTATTATATCTCATATTTTATGCTTTCTGGGGTTTAGGAATCAAGGGGTTGGTAGTATTATATCTCATGGTTTCCGGGAGGTTAGGAATCCGAGGGTTGCATAATTGTGTATCTCCAATTCAAGATTTTGTCCAGATTGCAGATGGAGTATGGACTGGGCGGTGGCCAGAGATGATGTCTCAGTCTGCGATGTCTTGTTTCTATCCTCTCTCACATAGTTGTTGGCAGGATAAAGGTACTTGTGGGACAGTGCAGTTGAGGTTCTTAGTTCCTTGCTGGCCTCCCCAGTTCTTTGCCACTTGAGGTTTTCATTAGAAAAAGCACTGGGAAACAATATGACTTCTGGTTTCCTTCAGAGTGAGCAAACAGGTACCTGAGATGGGAGACCAAGCCTCTTTGTAACACGAACCCTGAAATTATTGCATTATCAGCTACGTGACAACCATTGTTGCTCCAGCCATCCCATCCAGTTCATGTGGACAGGAGGTGAGCACCTGGACACATGGCTTTGCAGGCCCATCTTGGATGCTCCTCTCCATGCTGTATGTGCCTGGTCGCCTGCTCTGCCTTTGTGTTCACCTTGCCTAGCTCCCAGTCCTGCTCCTGACACTTCTTTCTTTTGAGCTTACTACAGTTAGCATCAAAAGCTGCTTGGCCTAGAGAACTGCCTTGGATATTGTGTTTAATGTAGGGTCTGCCTGGCTCTAAGTCGTCTACCTATAATTGACTTCAGCTTGGGACATGATTATTGAACATTCCATAGATCCATAGATAGGAGATTGTTCATCGAAAAATTACAATAAAAAGAACTGGGACCAACATGACTGAGGTGCTCTAAATCTGTCCTTCTGACTCAAAGCGAAGTTTCCCACAAATCTGCTTGATATTTGCATACTGTGACTCACAGTTCTGCCCCTTCTCCAAATATACTGCTTTTCCTTGGATCTGTCTTTTCCCTCACCAGGTGTTTTTAGCCATTGCTCTTCTGTAATATTCTCCCAACAATCGTTTGTTCCACCTAAGGCTATGGCTTAGGAATTGGGTATTTCTGAGAACAGTGGCTTTTTTTTTTTTTGGTTCACTTTTCTGAACACTATATCGAAAAACAACTCGGGGAAGAAAGTTTATTTCACCATGCAGCTCATCCATCTTGCAGGTTAAAGTCTCTCACCCAGGAAGCCACAGAAGGAACTGAAGACAGGCACTGGAGGCAGCAATCCCAGTGCAACAGTGCCCACTGGCTGGCTCCCAGGCTCATGCTCATGTCTCTGATACAGCCCTGGCCGGCCTGCCTAAGGCGTGGTACTACTCACAGCGAGCTGGGTCCTTCTGCACTGGTTTACAATGAAGAGAGCGCCCCTCAGCACAGGCCGAATCCGATCAGTTCTTCAACCGAGATTCCTTTCTCTAAGATGTTTCAAGTTGACTGCCAAGCTCAGCCATCACAGTGGCTTATTGTGTGCAATGGTGGCGCCCATTTCAAGATTATACCCTCTTGCTTCAGCTACCTCCTCGCTGCCTCCTAGTCATTGGTCATTTTTTCTTCAAGATGTGGGAAGTTATGTGCTTAAGTATGCACAGCAATTGTTTCTGAGCTTCTTTGTGTCTTCTATCCTTTCTCAGTGGATGGGTTCATCATCTGTTTTTTTTTTTTTTTAAATAACAACAATATCACAAATTTTCTGGGTGTTAGGTGCCAGTGTAAGGAATGTAAAATGGATTATTTTAACTGCCACGAGGGCTACAAAATTAGCATTGGCATATTCTACACACAAGGTGAGTTCTGTTCAGCGACGGAATGACTGACACGTGTCCATCAGCAGAGCTGGAATTTGAGCCTGCGTTAGCCTGATCTCTGAGTTTCAGCTTCTGTTTGTTTTCCTGGGAAGCTGTGCACATTGTGCACTATGCTCACTCTCTGTCTGTGTAACCAGGAGACGGGAAGAAGCCTCCACTCAATCCACAGCTCGCTGAATGTGTTTCTCCCAGAGACCTAGAAGCCATGTTGTTGAATCCTCTTCCAGCTTGGTCCTTCCTGCTGGCCATGCCCCGTCGTGGTTCCGCATGCTCCTGGTCTCTATCAAATTACCGGTGCTTCTCATTGACTTGACATCGTTACTTGACAGCTTAAAATTTAAGCCTGAAGTGCTTATGGGGTTCTGTCTTGCTTTTCCTTTAGGCTTCACATTGTCCCCCAGTGGTCACATTTAACCTGGGTGTTCCAGTAATCAACCTCTCGACAAACGACTAATCTGACTAATCTTGGTGTTATCTTTTACCTCATGTTTCTTAGCCAAGTAGTAAAACCATCTACAATCTCTGGACTTCAGATAACAAATTCTGTTCACTTCTTCCAAGTTGTACTAACAAATATTCCTCAGGAAAGACTCCTATTGTGGCTCAGTATTCTAATGGACTTCTGTAGTAATTATTTTCTTTCATTTAAAAAATCCATTAAATTTTAAATTATAGATGTGTGTTTATGTGTGTGTGTGTTTGTGTGTGTGTCTCTATACGTACTTGAGTGTTGGTGCCTATTGGAGGCCAGAAGCAGAAGTTGAATCCTGGGAGTTAGAGGTACAAGTGGTTGTGACCAGCTGCGATGGGTGCTGGAAACAGGCCTGGGGTCCTCTAGAAGGGTGGGATATAATGTTAAAGACTCAGCCATCTCTTCAAGCCCTGTAATAATTTCTTAGAGTTCTGCCTACTCTCAGTTTCTGTATGACTGCCCATCTCCACAAAGTAGACCCAGATATGCTATTTTTACCACTGCAAACTTAATAAATACCAGATTTATTGGACAACCACTCCATGACCTTCTGATATTGCCACAACTGGCATATCCACATTTCTTTAATTATTAAAACTAATGTGATAATTACCAGCACAGAGGAATGCTCTTCCATTTAAGGGTTTATCTTATAACTATTCAGCATGTGAAATTTCTGCTTAATGAGTTGATATGGACGATCATGGCAAGTAATAATATGTAAACCGTTTTGTGTCCCCAGCATGAGAGTGTTAATCTTTTATGCCTATGTAGATTTAATTTTCTAATAATTCATTAAAATGTGTGTGTTTGTCAGTGACACAGAGTGCTACTTTTATCTCTGTGTTCTGTAAATCAGGCTTAAATCATTAGGTGACTCTACTCTCACGACATCTCCAACACATATGCCTGTGAGTCTTCACCTGAGCTCGCCAGACACCATTCCAAGCAGTTCCGATGGTCAAACTTACTCAATCCTGGGGACGAAAGTCTTTTAGCAGAGAAGAGAGCAGAGGAATGGCGGGAGGTAACAGGGTCACCCAGCTGGTAAGCACCACAGGCATGCTGACAAGGGGGCTATAGAATGGTGCTAACAGCTATGTGCACAGTTCTAGTTGTGTTATTAGTGTGCTTAGTGTATGTGTATGAGGGTGTCTGCATATCTGTGTGCACACGCATGAGGCCAGAGGTCGGTGCTTGTGCCTTTCTCAATTGTTTTCCATCTCATTGTTTTAAGGCAGGGCCTTTCGCTGACCTCAGAGCTTGATGATTCGGCTATGGTGCCTATCCCTGCCTCTCCTGTGCTAGGGTTACAAGTGAGCTTCTTCACATTCAGCTTTTTACTATGGCGCTGAGGGTCTGAACTCAGGTCTCCGTGCTTGTATGACACCAATTTACTGACTGAGACATCTTCCCAGCCCTGCAAGACTAAAGTTTTGAACACTCCACCGGGGCCATCTTTTCTTATGACTTCAGCTAATTTAAATAACATAGGAATCATTTGGCCTCTTCAAAGGGTTGAGAGATGTGGATGTGAATCTCTGTAGGTAAGTTGCTCTTGGCCTCTGCAGTCTTCCACAGTCAGCCTTCTCTTGTGGGTTGTCTTGTCACATCCTCCTTCCTCCTTCAGACTTCTTTCCAACTGTTGCCCTGGGCTCGCACATAACTGCTCCATTATCTTGCAGCTAAAAGTCACTGTTAATGAGGAATCTGATGCTAACTGGATTGTGGTTCCCTCCCTTCCATCTTTTGGTTCCTTCCTGTGTTCTTTCCGGAGCTAATTATTGCTCTAGCTAACCACCATGAGTTTTGTGTGTACCGTAACACAAATGTCTGACCGCCAGAGGTCTGTGGTGAGTGCTGCTTGCTCCTTGTGAGACCTCTGGGCAGACTCCGTTCCTTGGATTTGTTCTGTTCCACACACTGAGCTTCTCTGACCCAGCAACAGCATCAAAGACAGAACTCACACTCTGCCACGAAGTCCTTCCATCAGTTCCCAAGGCCCAGAGTAACCCAAAGTGGGTCTGTTGTTCAGAAGCCACGAAGTTATTTGCTTAAACAACCTGCAAATCACATGGTCTATTTAAAAATGTCAACAATTCTAAGTAGAGGGACTCCTTGAAACTCTAGTCCTGCTTGGATGAACATCAGTATCTTGGGTTTAGATTCAGTAAAAATAAAAATAAAAAAATACCTGTGGCTATAGATTCATGTCAGTCTTTCGTATGTTTTTAATAACCATTGTCCAAACACCAATAATGAAAATATAAACCCTTCTTGGTGCAAAAAAGACCAATACCTTATTTTAAATCCAGCTTCCCCCAAGTAGGATTTTACTTTACAAGTCTAAAGGTAACTGTCCCTTTTTGCTTGGAAATATGTCTGACTTGGGGGAATGAGAGGTTGAGAGATGCACCAGCTGGTGCCACTTCTTCATGTTTCAAAATCACGCCTGCATTCATTGAAAACAGTGAGTGCCATAGGGCAGTGTGTGTGTGTGTGTGTGTGTGTGTGTGTGTGTGTGTGCGTGTGTGTGCGCGCATGCACTGTATGTGCACATTGTATATGTGCCTCCTTGCACTGGGTGCGTGCTGGGCTTGACTGGCTGGGAGTTATGGATGCTTTAGGAGGGGGACCTGGTGAGAAGAAGTTACATCATTAATGGGGGTGTTGAGATAATGGCCTCCTCCTTTCTGTGTTTTTGCTTTCACAATAGTGAGGTGGGGATCTTTGCCTCACAGTGGGCTCCACACCAGCATGGTCTCTCTCACTGCATCGTGCTTCACAACAGCAGGGACAAGTAATCATGGCTGGAACCCTCTGAAACCCTGAGGCAAAATACATCGCAGTCTTTTAGGGTGTTTGCTTCAGTTATTTTGCTACCAGACCAGAAAGCTGACTGATAAATGGGGTTAAAGAAAGTACTGATCCTGGACCTCTACATGCCTGTAATTGGGCAGGACTATTCCATTCTTCTGGGTCTACGATGGCCTCCCTTGAATTCCCTTGGGCAGCAAAAGCCTTTCTGCCCAAGCTTTTGTATGGAAACGTTTCCATTGCCTGAACAGTGATTTTTTCTCCTACTGGTTTGGTATCTTCCTAAGGACACTCTTCCCAGTGGTCTTTTAGTGCCTGTTAGTGTCCAAATATTTGATTCTCTTGGGACCCTGCACTTCATTTTCCCAGCATGCAGCTCAGTTATAATTAAGAATCATGACTTTCTGTGTTTTAACTTTTGGAATAAATTTTTAAAAAAATATAATATTTTTATTAATCCTCTGAGAATTTTATGCATTCACACAATGCATTTTGATCACATCTGTCTTCCCCCAACTCCTCCAAGATAGACACATTCCTTCTACATCCTCTCCCGACTTCACATTTTCTTGTTTTTTTATAACTTGCCAAGCTGAACTAATTCCTATATGAACAGAGTCCATTCTTCTGTGTTACTAGATCTCTACCCCTTGGCACACAGTGCACGTCACCACAGCCCAACAGCTCATTGGTAGGGAAGGAATGCGGTTACCTGTTTGTTAGTCACACCACTAGTGGCGGATACTTCATCGGCTTCCCTGTGCTTCCCCCTCCCCTTTTCTCAAGTGGGGGTAATAATAACCCTGGTCATAGAGCTGTCATGAGAGTCCAATGAAATATGCATAAGGCTTTTGCAAAATATCTTGCGTATAGGAAGTGCAGTGGTAAATAAATCTTACCAATGAGGATGACAATGACAAACACAATATTTCTTTTTATTTATGAAGCTAAGTAGGGGTTATCAAGAAGAAATTTTAATATATATTAAAGCCTTGACATCAAGAGAGAGAGAAAAGGTTTAAGAAAGGACAATACTACACATCCTAGAGTGTGCATGAGTGTCTTGAGTGTCTCCACAGTGTCTCAAGGAGGCTTTGAGGGAGATGCAAGTTCAGTCTATTTGGGGTAGGTCTGGAAGGGTCCATAATAATAAGTGAAGCCAGAGAGTAATTCTGGACTAGGTGATGAGGGAAAGAACAGTCTAAAGAAGGGATATTTGGGCCAAGACATTCATGATAGGAAGCAAGGGGTCTTGGGAAAGTCCCCAGGGAACCAGAAGTACAGTGGGCTTGAGGGGTTTGAAAACCAGATTTGGTTTCCCTGAGGAACTGCAAAGAGACCAGAGTGGTAGGGCAGACTGAGCCAAGGGGAAATGATGGGTCTTTACATCATATCAAGGAGTTGTGGTCTTAAGTGGAGGTGCTGGATGGTGGTAAGAAGGCAGCAGTATAGTCTGAATTTAAAGGGGTATTCTAGATGTACTATGTGGAGATCCTACTGTAAGGAGACTATTGGACATGTGAGCAGAGTGTGGTAGGTAGAGTAGGATTGTCAGAGGGAGAAAATGGCACTAGAACTGGTTGGTAACGCACATGCATTTTTTAAGGAACAGAGAAATTCCAGGGTATCAGGAGCCTGGTGGGTTTAGAGAGCAATGCCTTTGCAAAAGCGGCTGGGTCCCACAGTTAGATAGGCTTGGACTTTGTCATGGAGAAAAGATGATGACTGTGGACTGGTATAAAAGAAGGATCGAGTCTCAGCTGTTCATGGTCCAACCAGAAAATCATACACCTTTCTAGGTATTTCAAACAGATAATACAGGGAATTGGCCACATAGGTGAAAGAGGAGACAAGAAACCAACCATGAGTGGTGAAGCAGCTTCTAGTTATGGATGGCAGGAACCACTGTTTTGTCTGGGGTAAGAGGTGAGATGCTAGCGAGGAGGTGCTTGGTACTGAGGAAATTCTAACATTAGGACTGTTCAGTAGGGACTTGATCCATTGTTAGGGTTTTGGTCAGGAATGTTATTCACCACATGCCAGAGGCTCATGTGTTTTGAAATGCTTTGTCCCTAAAGCAACAGTGCTTAAAGATCTTTCTAGTAGAAACTAGAACCATGGTAGGACAAGGAGCTAGTGGGAACTAGATCCATGGTGGGGTCCCTCCAGCTAATCTCAATCCATGGAAGAGATGCTGTAGCTCCCAGAGTCCCTGACTACAGCAGGGAGACTTGGAAGAAACAGCCCGACTTCTCTCTGTCTCAGTCTACCTCTCCTGGCAATCATTATTCTTGGTCAAACTTGATCAGAATCCAGCTAGCAGTGAGCCTGAGAAATCTGCCTTACAGAGAAGGTCAAGACAGGGCTGTGCACAGACAGGGCAGACCTGGCTCACAAGCCAGTCTTCTACTGAACTCACAGAAGCAGCGGTATTCATGAAGGATTAGTAGACACCAGAGAAACTGGCTAGAGATTCAGCACAGGACTGAAGAGGATCCATGGATGAAGGTCTTAAACTAAAGCTGTTTGAAGACAGAGGGGTCTTTGAAGTAGCAGGGATTATGGGGCTGCCATATGTGCTAACCAGGAAAAGGACCGAGTCTCAGGGACACTCCTTTAACTAGCAGCAGCAGAGTTAGGTAACAGCTAGAAATATGTTAGATGAGCTACAGATAAGAACACTGCTTTATAATGGAAATATGGGAAGGAAGACATATAAATTTATATGGGGCAGACTTGGTTATTGGAAAGAAAGGAAGGTCTGGGTAGCCCATAAAGGGATTGCTTCTTCTGAATTGGTTGGTGCTATAAGCGAGGTGTGGTGGTACTTAGGGCTGTGTGACAGAATTTGACAGGATTTTACTATGTAGTCAAGAATTTAAAATGCTGTTGGTCCTTGGCTTATTAAGGGATGATCTGCCTGCTCCATGGCTGTCTTCTCTTCTGTGCTCCAACCTTTGTGGTTAAATCTTAGAATCCCTTTCTTACCAAGTATTTGAACTAGAATAGTGGGAGGTCGGAGGGAATGTGGATTCAGAAGACCGTCCCTCAAGCCTAGGCCAGCTCTTGAATACAGAGTGAGGGGAAGATATTAGGCGGCTCATGTTGTGTCCAGTGTCAGATTCTAGGCAAGGGGGAACAGTGACAGTGGGGAACTGACTTCACCTTTCTGAGGTTCTTTGCACAGGTCTCTGTCACGGCTCGATATGGAGTGTCCTCCAGACTCTCGTTGGTGCCCAGAACAGCAGTGTTTAGAGGGGGAGCCATTGAGAGATAGTTGATCATGAGAGCTTTTACTTCATCAATGTATTAGTCCAGCTTAATGGGATACCAGAAGGTAGAGCCTGGCTTGATGGAATAGGTCATTGGATGAGGGTGGAAGGAACATGGCTATGACTTTGAAGGCTATATTTTGTCTCCAAATCCTTCTCCCAAACCCCCCTCTCCTTCTTATCCTTCATGAGGTAAGCAGCCCTCTTACCTATCTTAGTTTAAATGGCCTGGTTGCTACCTATTTGGGGTACTGATAAAAGAATGAACTGAGATAACACAATACAGAAATAACATAGAATAATCATTTATTCTTAAATATTACCAGAACAGGCTTGCTTTTGTAGGAAAATTTGGCCCATACTACCTTGCCACTAATGTGAACTTCATGATAACTATTAATATTTAAGGTAATGTTAATATAATAATGGGCCTAGGTGATCATGAGAGTGATGGTGAGAGTGATGGTGAGAATGATGGTGAGAGTGATGGTGAGAGTTATCGTGAGAGTGATGGTGAGAGTGATGGTGAGAGTGATGGTGAGAGTGATGGTGAGAGTGATGGTGAGAGTGATGGTGAGAGTGATGGTGAGAGTGATGGTGAGAGTCATGAAGCATTGATGTTTAATGGACTTGAATTCAAATACAGTCACATTTCTTGACATCTTGGACTCAGAGCATGTTAAACTCTTTGGGCCACAGTCTATGTGTTGGTTTATGTTCAGCAATTCCTATTTGAGTGTTGGGGAGACTCAGGTATATTTAAGTCTGTCTTATGAATGCCACACCGATGGGTAGTAACTATGAAGTCCCAGTCTCTAGAAAACCTCTGGGGCTAATGGAAGAAGGGCACACACAGTGTTTGATCCTGAATCACTGAGGCCTTGTTTTGGTCTTTCACATTCTCAAATTGAGTTTTGCATCATTAAGGGAGTTGAGAGAGATTCTCAGGTTTCCTGGGCTTAGGAGCCCATCCCAACCTCTCATGATGTCAGATGGGGCCATAACACATATTTCCAAAGTAGGTAGAGTACTAAGGACCAGGTGAGAACATATGCTTTTGGGGACAGCAGTTGTCCTCTGAGGACATGGATTTGACATGATGAGAGCATTCTGAGTTTACTCACAAACACCGAGTGGCTTGGGGATCAGCTCAGCCCCAAGGTTTTACATGGACGAGTCTGAGCACCTTAGAGGTGGCATCCTATGCACAAAGAGCCACTATTCCTCTGCTAATTTGAGCATAGGTGAGTGAAGCAAATTATCTTTGCCTACACTTCTTTGTGTATTTGCAAGTTATTGATTACCTATTTTATGCCACTTATACCCAAATGTACTATGATAAGGCAGCCAAGTAGAGGTTCCCCAGGCCTCATTCTAACCAGAAACTCAGCGAGGACATGGAATGTCTCCAAAGGCTTGCGTGTTAAAGGCTTAGTCACAGCTTGGCACCATATTGGGAGGAGTGGTAAACCTTAAGATGTGGAGCCCAGTGGGAGATTTCGGGTCATTGGAGATGTGTCCTTATAGGGGAGAGTGAAATGTCTCTCCCTTTCTCTTCCTTTCCTGCTGAGTTCCAGCGTAATGTGCGAGGTTTTGTTCTACTACACAGTTACTTTCCTCATTGCTGTGTTAAAATACTCCGACAAAAACAATTTAATAAAGAAACTATTTGGGGCTTACACTTCCAGGGCACCACTCATTGTGGCGAGGAAGGCGTGGAGGCAGGGGCATGAAGCTGCTGGTCACATTGTATATCCACAGTCGGGAAGCAGAAGGAGACAGACTACTCCTCAGCTCACTTTCTTCTTTTTATTCAGTCCTGGACCCAGCTCAGGAAATAGTTGGTGCTTGCCAGGATATGTTGGGTCTTCCTACATCAGTTAACTTAATCAAAAAAGCCTGCACGCACATGCCCACAGACTCCTTACCTAGACGATTCTAGGTCCTGTTGGCATGTCAGTCAACGGGAACCATCACGTGCTCCATGACATCCCGCCACAGGATTCAAAGGAACAGGCACCAACTGGCTCTGGCCTGAATCCTCCACAACTGCGAAGCAAAGTAAACCTTTCTCTTTTTAAGTTGACCATCTCAGGTATTTTGCTACAATAACGGAAAGCTGGCTGACACATCGAAAACAAACAGGACAATGTAACCGGGGGTGGTGGGACATATCTCACAGAAAAATAAAATAGAGACAAGGAGCTTGTATGCAAGATAGTGGACCAGGAGGCCTTTCTGAGAAGTCCTAGCCCATACCTGAGGGCTTAGGTGTGAGGAGATGGACACACACAGTGAGAGGAAAGGAGTGCCGATTGATCTATCTATTGAGGGAACAGAGAGTGGATGCAATGCCTGTGGAAGCCAGTGGTGGAGCAATTCTTCATGTCGTGGTGAAATCCCCCACCCCAAACCCCATCCATAAAACTATTTTCATTGCTACTTCATAACTGTAATTCTGCTCCAGTTATGAATTGTAATGTAAATATCTATGTTTTCTGATGGTTTTAGGCAGCTAGTGTCCCCATAGACAGAACTTCTGGAGGCGCCCTGCCCAGTGGCGTCTTCAAGGCAGAGTTTGGTTTTCATCCTGGGTGATCTGGTCGCCATTCCTGTGCTGTAAGACCTGGGAGGGGCAGGCTCGGGGTGTGACCTCATTTACATTTCAAGAGTGCTCAGAAATCTTAGGAAGCAATATTCTCAGCTGACTTAGGAGAATTAATTAGTTAATATCTGCATGACACTTGACAATCTTGGAGGAACAGAACTTATTATTATTATTTCCCCATGGGAGCCCTGTAAATGGAGGTCACAGCACCTGGGATTCTTGCCCAAAGGAGGCAGAGATGAGGAGTAGTCCACAGTCCCTCGCTAAAGAAACATTTCTTTCTCTGGCCTGCTGGGAAATCTCACTTCCATTTTTATAAGGCCAAAGAGGAGCTTGGAAACAGAGCCAGTTCTGACTCTGTAATTAATTTCAAAGAATGTCTTTTACCTTCATGGCTTATAAAGATATTAAAAAAAATAACTTTTGTTTAGGTAGCACCTCTCTCCAGGGAGGTTGCTCATCAGCGAGGAGTTTGGTCCCTCGGCCCTGCCGGGAAGTAGCTAGGAAACCACACCTTTTAAAAACATTTTTAAAATTTCTATTGCTTATTCTTGGGATTGTATTCTAACTACAATATTTCATCCTTCCCCTTTCTCCCACCAATCCCTCCATCTGCCCCTCTTCCTTCTCCTTCAAGTTCATGATCTCCTTTTTCATCAATTACTACTGTAGGTATATATGTATTTGTACATTGTTTTCACTTTGAAAACATGTGAAAAGTGATACAAAAGGTTTCTAATGAACCTACATGAACCCAGCTATCAACAGCTGTCTGCCCTCTGTCTCCTTCCTTACTCTTGCCTCCAAATCCACAATTTAGATTTTTTATGGCATTTTATATGTGTATATTGTCTGTCTGTCCACCCGTCCATCCATCCATCCGTCCGTCCGTCCGTCTGTCTGTCATTCTGTGTCTCTCAGATTCCCTGGAGCCAGAGTTATAGTTACAGGCATTGTGAGGCATCTGACATGGGTGCGAGGAACTAAACTCCAGTCTTGAAGAGCAGTAAGCTCTCCCTAACCAACCTCTAAATTATCTCCCCATCCCCCGATAACTTGTGTGTGCACTGATGGTTCTCATCCAGTTCACTTTGCCCTTTTATCCTAATGGCAGCCAAAGGGGATTGTCCTTTTCCTCAAAGCCACTTACACCACGCACCAACCCACTCACAGCTGAGTCCTGTCGACAATACTGTTTCAGACGAGGAACCTGGAGCCAGGCTGCGTCTTGTAACAATACTGTATGTAAGAGGCAAGGTGGGGACTCAGACCCAGGCAACGTGGTGCCAGAATGTGTTGCTAAAACAGCACCGGGCCTCGGGATTATAAAAAACTGACCAGGAGGGCTCTGTAGACTCCTTAAGTATCCAGGGCACCACCCTGGAGGAACACTCTTTATTACTTATTTACGTTTTGGGCAGTAAAAGCATTTTGCTTTTTTTTTTTTTTTAATGTGAAGTGGTGGGTGTAGGAGGTGTGTGGGTGAGAAGGAGAAAACGCCTTTTATGGATCGTCTGCTAAACCCTGTGAAGTCGTAGCTGTGTCTCAGTGCCAGACGGCTGTGCCTGTTGACTTAATGGCTCTGAAAGATGACAAGGCTTAAAAAAAATCGACTGTCACTGCAGAACTGGGAACAGATTGAAATAGAGTGCTTGAGTCACCTGTTAAAGATGCCACTCTGGGTCCCTGTCCTACAGTGTCCAGTTAGAGCCAGGGACACATTAAAAACATAACAACTTTGCTTCGATTCTGACACAGAAGGTCCCCTGTCCCCTAGGAAGAGACTGTGCGGCAGACATTGCTTCTTGATAAACACCCCACTTTAGGCGGCTGCTTGCTAGCTGAGGCAGGCAGCTGAGGCTCAGAAAGGTCTCTGGTTCAGCCATCAGTAAATAGGTTCCACACAGAACTTGTGGTAAAAGAGAGCAGCTAAAGACTTCAGTGCCTGCACGGATTTTATGTCCACTCTGTATCAAATGACCCACGACTAAGTCTCTTGGCATACCCAGCACCCATAGCCCCACGCATGCTCAGCCTCCTGCCGGACAATGTGGAAGCCCAACTTCTCACCAAGCCTTCTTGTTACTGTCCCCAGGCTTGGGGACATTAGATGTAAAGACATTCTCACCAGGAAGGGCCCAATGTCCCAAAGGGGCACGAGATCATGCCACATAAATTGCCAAAACTTGGCTGAGCCAGTCAGGCGCCAGCAGAGGCCATGTGGGCTCCTTAAGAATTATTGTGTAAAGGGTGCGATGTACGTCTAGTTTGACAAGGAGGACTTGAGGAAGGCACTGGCGGGTTTTCAGGAATGATGGTAGAAGGGGCCAGAAGGCAAATGTACTGATCCTGATGAGGAAAGTCAGCTGACTTTGACCCCTCACCCTTAGTTACCTTGCAAAGTGACTCAGCTTCTCTATGCTTACATTTTACCTGCCTCTTATGTGTATATATGTGTTGTGTTGATTGTTCCCATTCATGTGTTTTGTGCATGTATGTGCATGTTTGTGCAGGTAGAGGGTAGAAGTTAATGTCTTCCTTGGTTGTTCTCTGTCTATTTTTTTCTTGAGATAGAGTCTCTCACTGAAACTTCAGCTTACTGATATAGCTAGGGGTCTGGCCAGTGAGCTCCAAGGAGTTGCTTGTCTCTTCTCCATGATCCCTCACTGTCTCTGGGGTTCCAGACAAATGCGGCCATAGTTTTACTTTTACATGTGTGCTGGAGATTTAGATCAGGTCTTCAAGCTTGCACAACTATTACTTCACCACAGAACCATCTCCCTAACTCCTAGATTACCATCCCTCAATTTCTCCATGTTAGCTAAAATTCACTAAGCAGCGTCCACACAGTCCCAGATTCTTGCAGTTTAGACTGAGCTAACCCAGGAGGCCAATGGCAAACTGAAGCTCTGGTGATGACTCAGTTGGCAAAGTGCTTGTCCCCAAAGCATGGGGACCTGAACTGGATCCCTAGAACCCACATGAAAAGCATGTTGTAAGTTCCCACAACCCCAGTCCTGCAGCATGCTGGCCAGCTGCATGGGTGAGTTAATGAGCTCTAGGTTCTGAGAGACCCTGTTGCAAAAATTAAGGTTAAGGGCAGTTGAGGACAGCATTTAGTGTTGACCTCTGGCCTCCTTGACATACAAATGCTTTCATGCTCTCTCTCTATTTCTGTCTCTGTCTCTGCCTGTCTCTGTCTCTCTGTCTCTCTCACACACATTTTCAACTGGAAGATAGTGAGATGAATGTATATGGGACTGTGGGATGGTATGGCGAGGAAATGCTAGGAACTGTGGACGATGAAGGAATAGGTCAACTGCCTTCTCTGATGTATCAAAGGGTTCTTGACTTCCCTTGTGGATAGAATTGAGCAGAAGGAAAAGCATTCCACTCCCACAGTGTGTACAAGGGCTGATGGCTGTTTGCTTTTACAGGTTAGGAAGGTCACATATGCTGGATGGATGGCAATGGAAGTAAGCTAAGAGAGTTGAGGGGCATCTTGACTGGTAGGTAGGTGGGGACTCAGTGAGATGAGGGGAAGCTCTGAGAGCATCGTCCTACAATACAAAGAGGGAAGTGAGCCAGGAGCACTGCTGAAGTTCATCCCCAGTCATCTGAACACCCTATCCTCAACTGTGTGGCACTGGCCTTGCAGGCAAGGTGCCAAGGACACAGGTCTCCACCAGTGATAGTCAATGGGGACCTGCCATAAGACAATGAAGGACAAAGTCAAAATGGATATCACAAAATGCGAGCCTGCCTGTTCCATGCCAAGGGACGACAGGGAGGGAAAGATGGGTGGGCCATACACATAATCTGAGATCACGCTCAGAAGGCCAGTGCCATGATCCACAGACGTATTCAGCGTCTATCTGGAGGATGCTTCAGGCACAACTCAAGAGCCGCCTTTTCTCTCCTGCTGTTACTGAAGCGAGCTTAGGAGGCCAAGTAAGACATGTCTCTGCTTCTGTCCTGGCTGTTGTCACTGTTTGGACCAAGGAAGCCTGATGGCTATTATCAGTCATGGTCAGTGAGTGACAAATGTATATCCAATCTCTTGGAAATCCTCTCACCCACCCATTTGTGTTTATGAAACCAAGCATAGCTTAACTAGAATGTTCCACCAAGACTGTGTCTGTAACCAGGTACGGTCATTTTCAGAGCAAAGGTAAGCTGCTCAGTGATAGATTTTGAACTGAACAGTGTATCATTTGGGAGAAACAAATAATAGAAAAAATTCACACATGTACATAATATACACCAAGATATGTAATTAAATATTTCTGTCAGGGTTGAGGATTTAGCTCAATGGAAGAGCGCTTGCCTAGCATGCGCAAGGCCCTGTGTTTGGTCCTCAGCTCCGAAAAAAAAATATTTTGCTTCCCACTTTTACATCAAGTATATTTAGACTCTTGCTGAAACTTTTGGAATCCTATCAGAGAGGGGTTCAATCTTTTCATGGCATCATTAATAAATTTATATTTAGTCAGACCTTTCAGCAAGTGCGTGAAACATGAAGCACAACTTCTTTTCAAACACTAGTAAGGCCTGAATTGAAAGCAGCAGAGGCATTTACTTGCTTCTGCAGTGGGAGGAGGGAGGCAGAATATGGGAGGTTGCAACCAACACACTCCAGATGGGGCCTCGATAACATCAATGGCTGATACTGATCGGACGCCCTGTCCCCTGTAATCCTCTGACATGGGTTGATCCTTACACAACGCGAACAGAGGGGGGATTGTCTCCAGTGTGTCAATGAGCAACAATTGTTGGTAAGTGGGAGGGCCAGGGTGGAAAGTAAGCTTGAGCATCAGAGGCACCGTCTAGTCCTGGATATTTCTTTTACAGAACCGAGTGTCACAAGTGCAGACATAAATCACTCATGCTTTGTTGGTTTTGGTTATCCTTTCATTTGGACTGAAATGTATGTAGTTCCCATTTCTTGGTGAGGACTATATAACTCTCTATAAATCTTTCTGTACTGTTCGTAAAGTTTTGTGCTGAGAAATCCTTCCTGGTATGGTAATCGGTACAAATCTGGGCGGGGTGGACTCCCAGTCTTCTATGGCAGTGAATGCTCTGTGGCCCAGGCCATATATCTGAACTCCTTACTTCTCACATACATCATAGCATTTCAGGCAAATGACATTAACATGGCCAGATCCAGACTCAAACTTTTTCTAAATCTTTCTCAGTTGGTGACACCGCTGTCCTAGTCACACAGGCGATGAACCTAGGGTCTCAGATGTCTTTCTCTCCCCTGACTCTCTTGAGATAGCATCTCACTCTGTATCACAGGCTGACCGGCATCGTGGGATGCCCCTGCCTCAGTCTCCACCACATCTGTTTTCTCCCCTCTCTCTGAGTCCTCACCTCCATGTCCATTGGCTGATTAATCACGTACTATTAAGAAGCCACAGAACGTGCATTTGGATCCATACCCCTGTTTTCATTTTAGTCCCCCTGGGATTATGTTTGGGATCTTGCCAACAGATAATTTTAGTCCTACTTGCTTGGCTTTTTTTTGACATCTTGTTTTTAATATTTCCTTTATTCTTAAGATTTTCTCACCTCAATAAATTGTTTTGATTTCTGTAAAAGAGGGGGAGAATTTATCCTAATTTTGATTTTATCAGCAAATATCTTAATTATTTGTAAAGGTGTTCTTAAGCCTATATCATATCCTGAATATCCATCCCAGAACTAGAATCTGAAGTACTCCCTTTTGTAATAGATGGGAGATTTTGCTATGAGACTGTAGTGAATCTTGAATGGTCCCATAAACTCATATTTCAATGCTTGGTCATCAGAGAGAAGCAATATTAGGAGGCGTGCCCTTGTTGGAGGAAGTGTGTCACTGGTTTCAAATGCTCAAGCCAGGCCCAGGGTCTCTCTTTCTTCCTGCTGATACTTAAAATTATGCTTCCTTCTTCCCTCTCTTCTTCTTCTTCCCTCTCTTCTTCTTCTTCTTCTTCTTCTTCTTCTTCTTCTTCTTCTTCTTCTTCTTCTTCTTCTTCTTCTTCTTCTTCTTCTTCTTCTTCTTCTCCTTCTCCTCCTCCTCCTCTCCTCCTCCTCCTCCTCCTCCTCCTCCTCCTCCTCCTCCTCCTCCTCCTCCTCCTCCTCTTCTTCTTCTTCTTTTTTTTTTTTTGGTTTACTGACAATCTGGGTGAAGAGCACTCAGCTACATCCCAGCACCATGTCTTCCTGTGTGCTACCATGCTTCCCGCCATGATGACCATGAACTGTAAGCCCCAAATGAAATAGTTTCCTATATAAGAGTTGCTGCGGTCATGGTGTCTCCATACGGCAATAAAAATCCCAACTAAGACAGACTTTTACCTTTGCAAGGGTAAAAGGGTAAATGATGCTTAACTCCATCATTAATAAATTTGCTTTATACTCATTCTAAACATCAGAGAGTGACTGTCCTTAGTCTATTTATGTCAGATTAACGTTCATGTTTTCCTCTTGTTGAGTATAGAGTCTTATGTGTGTGGACGCAGGATGGTGGTTCATATATGTGTGTGCATGTGTATGCAGGTGCACCCATCTGTGCTGTGATACTGAATGTCTTTCTCTATCACTTCCCAACTTCTTTTCTCTTCCGTAGTGCCTCTTGCAGAACCTGGAGCTTGGTATTTCATTTTGATCAGCTGGACAGTGAACTCTAAGAATCTGTCTATCTCTATGTGATGTTCTGGGCTTACAGCTCCCTGCCACCATGTCTGGCTTTATGCATTTTTGGGATCTGAAATCAATTTCTCATGATCACACAGAGAGTACTCACCATTATGTCTCTGAGGATTTACCTTTGATTATGATTTTTATTTTTCTGATATGTGTCTTCCAGTAACTTACTCAGCTTTTTGCATGTTTAAAACAATCTGTCTGGTGAATTTCTCCAACTTGACTGCATATATAGAACTTTTGGTCAGCACTCCAATTTAGTGCTATTGTAGAAACTACTTAGTGGTGTAGGGCACAGTGTGAGGTCAACACTATGGTTTCTCTTGAATATGAGTAGGAATTAACTTTTCCCTCAATATTTCTCTGTGTGAATGTTAGTTACTTAAAAGAAAATCATGTCTCCACTTTCCAATTATTATCGTTATTTAGATCCAAACAATTTTGTCTCGTAAGTCATAGTCTGTTCTTCCTCTTCTGAGATCTGAACAGTTTGCTATTGGTTTGTGTTATTTGACTATATTCTTTTTTCTGAATTTTGTAGGAGAGGCGAGTGGATTTCTATATTCATCTCCTGCCTCTGGTTCTTTCTCTTGTATTTGTCCTCCCTTCTCCTGGCCGCCTTTAAAGTAGCTTCCAATTTGCTTATTGGCTTTTATCTTGCACAATTCCTCCTGTTCTCCAATTAATTTCTAAATATGATGCTCATTCTTGTTTTATAAGTGAAAGAAGTGCATTGAAACAAACTTCCCTCTTCTCCCTTTCCTCTGCCTCCTCTCTCTCTCCCCTCTTTCTCCTCCTCCTCCTCTCCCTCCTCCCTCTCCTACTCTCCTACCTCCTCTCTCTCTTCCTTCTC